>NC_087345.1:130133505-130436535 GCF_030014295.1 Loxodonta africana | reverse complement strand
ACTTCTGTTTATCTAGAAATGTCCTAATTTCATCTTCATATTTGAGAAACAGTTTTGCTGGATATATGATTCTTGGCTGGCAATTTCTTCCATCAATACTTTATATAAGTCATCGCATTCCTTCTTGCCTGCATGGTTTCTGCTGAGTTAAAAAAAAAAAAAGTCCGAGCTTATTCTTACTGACTCTTCTTTGTAGGTGACTTTTTGTTTATCCCTAGCTGCTCTTAAAATTCTCTCTTTGTCTTTGGTTTTGACAAGTTTGATTATAATATATCTTGGTGACTTTCTTTTAAAATCTACCTTATGTAGCTTTCGATGGACATCTTGGATAGATATCTTCTCATCTTTCATGACATCAGGGAATTTTCTGCCAACAAATCTTCAACAATTGTGTCTGTATTTTCTGTTATCCCTCCCTGTTCGGGTACTCCAATCACTCGTAGGTTATTTTTCTTGATAGAGTCCCACATAATGCTTAGGGTTTCTTCATTTTTTTTTTTAATTGTTTTATCTGATTTTTCTTCAAATATATTGTTTTCAAGTGCTTTATATTGAAGTTCACCAATTCTGCCTTCCAGTTGCTCAATTTTCCTCCTCTGACTTTCTATCAAGTTCTCTAATTCTGTAATTTTATTGTTAATCTTTTGAATTTCTGAATGATGTCTTTCTATGGATTCTTGCAGCTTCTTAAATTTTTTATTATGTTCTTGAATAAGCTTTTTAATTTTTTCATCTACTTTACCTTTGTGTTCCTTGGCTTGTTGTGTGTATTACCTGATCTCCTTCCTAATTTTGCTCCTGATATCTTGAAGAGTCCTGTATATTAATCTTTTGAATTCTGCATCCAGTAATTCCAGGAAGACACCTTCATCCAGAAGATTTGTTGATTCTTTGTTTTGAGAGCTTGTTGAGGTGATCATTGTCTATTTCTTTGTGTGGCTTGATATTGACTATTTTCTCCAAGCCATCTATAAATTATTGTATTAGTTTATTTTATGTTTGCTTACTGTATCCTAGCTTTTTGCTTTATTTTGTTTTGATATGCCCAGATGGGTTGCTTGAGTGAGCTAGCTTGATTATTTTCACGTTTGGAGCTCTGATGTCCTGTTCCCAGGTGCCTAGAGCTGTTATCAGGAATATCAGTCTAGGAGTCCATTCACTTTTCTTGTATGAATTCAGCTCAGGTGCCCAGGTAGCTGATCATCAAGTGTGTTGTACAGGCTCTGTCCTACAGTCTTAGAGGGGCAGGGGTGATTGGTGCAGGTACCTGTATCTGGTTGCGGGGGATGTGGGGTCACACTCTGAACAAGGCAGGGGGCTGAGAATCATCCTCCACGTGTCTCTGAGGAAAGCATGTCCCTGTTCCCTACAGCATATAGGTGGGTGGGTCCTGTAGACAGACCATGGGCGCCCAATGTTTTTGATTGTCAGGACTGGGAGGTACCAGTTATCCTTCGGCCCCTGTCATGGGTGGCTGGGTGACCTGAATGGAGCTACTGGGCCTTAGGCCCCTCATATGGGTAGATAAGGACCCTGTTTAATAGGCAAAGCAGTGTCAAACATCAAACATCCACCTCTCCACTGCACAGCTGAAACAGCTGTAGTCTGCCAATAAGGGCCTATTCTTCTGAAATAGGCCCACACAGGTCCATGCAGTGGGTGTATTCAAAGTCCACAGACCTTTTCTGCCTGGACAGGACCCACTTCTGCCCTGAGCTCCCTGGGTTACTGGAGCTGGCAAATTATCTTTTCCCCCATTTGCAAGTTTATTCCTTCTCGAAGGATGGGAGGATCACTTCAGGTGCTCAATAGGGCCTATCTCAGGCCCAGGGAAATTAACAGCCACTGAAGCTGGCTTGGGCGCAGAGGGCATGGTAAAATACTTAGCTTTTGCCTAAAGGTACGTTCTTCTCTTGTTCCGGAGCTGTGACTAGGCTGTGCAGCTGGCTGCTTCTCCTTGCAGAAACTGTGGCCAAATGCTATCACCAGCCTGCCGCAGCTGATTCCAGGAATGGTACCTGAGGAATCCCAGGGATTCACGTCTGGCAACTCCTCTCTGCTTCTGAACTGTCTATCCCTCTCCCTGCCACTCAGTCCATTTTCTAAATTTGCCTTTGATGTTCAGGGCTCCTAGGTTGTCATAAATATAATTGTTTCACTTGTTTTTTCAGGTCTTTGTTGTAAGAGGGAATTGCAGGAATCATCTGGTTATTCTGCCATCTTGGCCCTGCCTCTGGAAATTATTTTTAAAAAATTTGGAAATTCTGGAATTAAAAACTATATTAAAATTAGGATTTCAGAAAAAATCTTTCTGAACTTGATAATATACACCCTGGAGCCCTGCTCGTTCAGTGTTTAATGTGATGGACTGCTAACCTAAATGTTGGTGGTTTGAAACAACCAGTGGCTTTGAGGGAGAAGGATGTTGCAGTCTGCCTCCTCAGAGATTGACAGCCATGGAAACCCTATGGGTTGCTAAGAGTCTGAATCGACTTGACTGCAGTGGATTTGGTTTTGGCAACCTCCACTTCAAAAGAACAATCAACCAAACAATCCAACACAAATATAGGAAATGTCATAGGTAATGGTAAAATGTTGAAAGTTTTTCCTTTGAGATGGTGTCTCAGACTGGGTTCTCTAGAGAAGCAAAACCAGTAAAGTGTATAAATATATATGTAGAAAGAGATTTAGATCAAGGAAATGGCTCACTGTATTGTAGAGGATGGAATGCGGGTCAGACTGGAGGCTTCTCCCGATTCACATGGCAGCAGGAGTTGGCAAACCCAAGATCGGCAAGTCAGACAGCATGGCTCTTGCTCACAGGCTGCAAAGACCTACATATCCCAAGATTGGTAGAGAAGACTGCAGGTAACCTGCTAGCTCTTGTCTTCAAGAGCCGGAGGTCAGATGAACAGGAGCCAGCTGCAGGATCCAGGGAGAACAAAAGCCCAAGAGACTTGCCAGAAAGTCCACTAATATTCCATGCAGACCACACCCCCAAGGAAACTTCCTTTCAACTGATTGGCTACTCACAGCTGATCCCATCATGGAAGTAATCACATCATGTCAAATCTTATCATGAAAGTGATCACATTATCATCTGACTGCCAAATTATATTGTAACTGCTAAACCACTGAGAATCATGGCCCAGCCAAATTTACACACAACCTTAATGACCACTGATGGGAACAAGGCAAGATGTCACTACCGTAATTTCTGTGACATCATTACTGATGATTTTACAAAATGCAGTTTTTTTTTTAAGGTTATAAAGATTCAAAAGAAAGAAAAATATAACATACATCATCCATAAACACAATTCTGTTTATAGAAAATCCAACAGAATCTATAGATAAATTATTATAACTAATATGTGAGTATAGAAGATAGCTTGAGGTCAGGTCAATACAAAAACATTAGTTATATTTCTACTTACCAGCAATAAACTGAAAATAAAAATTTTAAAGTAGACTGTATTAGCTTTCGACTGCCTTTATACAAATTGCTGCAATTTTAGCAGCTTAAAAAAAATGCCTATTTATTATCTCACAATTTCCATGGGTCAGAGGTATGGGCACAGTGTGCCTCAATTGGTTTTCTGCTTAGGATTTACAACAAAATTAAGGCACCTGTGGGATTGTGTTTCTTTTGGGAAGCTCGGTGAAGAATGTGCTTCTAAGATTATTCAGTTTCTCTTGGTTATAGGCTGAGGTCCCTTTTTCCTTCTTGGTACAGATAGACCATCTGGAAGTAAAGAACAAGGAAGACATCTGTTTATATCTTTGGCAGTGAACTACCACTTTAAATAATAAAAAAAAAAAGGGTAGTGATTTTATGGAGCCACTAGATGGCCCTGCAGCTTCTGGGTGTCCACCTAGTGTGTGGGGGAAGTTCAATACTCAGTTTAGCATAGGGACTTTTGAAGGAACTTTTGAAGCAAACTTATTTTTAATATTAGTCTCTAGAAATTAGAGTTGCATTTTAAACAGTGAAATTTTCCTCTTCAACAATCCTATATTTGGACATGTTTAAAATAAGAGTTTTTCTTATTAGAAAAACAATGCTATTCATTAAAGAAATTGTGGACATTATAGAGAAACATAGAGGAGAAAATAAATATCTATATTCCTACAACTGAGGGAGAACCACTTTGTTTGCCTCTGTAATTTTTTTTCTCTCTCAGCATATAGAAACATGAAACGTGTGTATATATTTGATATTTATCAAGATAGAGTCTTAAGGTATGTTATTTTTAACTGGATTAGCAATAATAGCTAGAGTATCTCTCATATACATAAATATTCTTCTTCATTGTTATTTTTCAGTGCTGGTGTAACATTTCATCACGGAGTAGAATCACACATATTTAATTAAATCCCTAGTTTTGGCTATTAAGTGGCTTCTGATTTTTTACTATTAGAAACAGCCCTTTCGTACCCATTTTGTGGTTATGTCTTGTACATCCAAGATTATTCTTTTAAAATTCCCTCAAAAGAAAATCACCACATTGTAGGAAAAGTATGACTCATTTAAAGTTTTTATTAATTTTTGCCAAGCCATTTTCCAAAGGTCAAACTAAATCAGTTTACATGATCACCAGCAGTCTTTGTGGGCATAATTTTTAACCATTTCCTCAGAATGTCATTTGTATTTTTTATCAGCTATGATATATTATGTGAAGAAGTCTAGACAAATTCATGAAAATTGAGAACAAGCTTGGAAAGATCATTTCTATGTCATTAATATAAAAATCTTGAATCAGTTGAATACTGACTATAATATTTAACATTTCAATGGCATTTTATCCTTTGCAACCCCAGTGGTACAGTGGTTAGAAGCTCAACTGCTAACCAAAAGTTCAGCAGTTCAAATCTACTAGCTGTTCCTTGGAAACCCTATGGGGCAGTTCTATTCTGTCAATTGGTATATATATATTTTGTTGGATTAATTTTGTTGGATTCCTATAATTATGTGAAAAAAAGCAGATGAGATATTATTCCCATTTCCAGAGGAAGAAATTGAAATTATATTGAAAAAAATCAATCAATAGAAAACACGAATAACTGATAACTGATAATAATCATTAGCATATATTAATATAATTAATTATCCAAGGTGAATATAGCCTACTTATTTAACATTTTGAAAACTAGCTAAAAGTTTGAGTACAGGAACAAATAGAGTATCTGTAATATTCTGCCATAGCACTCTACATGTTCACATCATAGCCTCTATCATTAAAAAAAAAAAAAAAAATTCCACTGCCATTGAGTTGGCTCCAAATCAAAGCAACCCTATGGGACAGACTAGAGCTGCCCCATAGAGTTTCCAAGTAGTGCCTGGGGGATTCAAACTGCTGACCTTTTGGTTAGCAGGAGAAGCTGTTAACCACTACACCTCCAGGGTTTCCACCGCTATCATGCTGTATTATAAATGTTTATTATCTGTTTTTAAAAATAGACCATAAATTCCATATGTCAGTTGCCATGCCAAATTTTCTCAATATTTTAACTCTACTACTTTTTTTTTTTTTTTTACTTATCACAGTAAACTAAATCAAAACAAAAAAAGCCATACACACACGCACAAAACAAAACAAACAAAAAAAACAATGCCTTTGAGTTATTCCAACTTACGAGGCACCGTGTGTTGCAGAGTAGAACTGCTCCATAGGGTTTTCTTGGTGGCAATCTTTATGGAAACAGACTGCTAGATCTTTTTTCCATGGTGCCTCTGGGTGTGTTAGAACTGCCAACCTTTAGGGTAGTAAAACGCATTGCAGAGTTGATTCTGACTCATAGTGACCCTATAGGGTAGTCAAAAACTAAAAACAGAACCCAAACCCTTTGCCATGGAGTCACCTTTTGGTGTTTTCTATGAGCCAAGTACTGGTCTAAGTTCTTTTCATATACTAATTTTCTGTCAAACAGCGTTATGAATTACATATTATTACTTTCATTATTTTATATATGAGGGAACTGCAAACAGAAAAGCAACTTGCCCATTGTTCCCCAGCTAGTAAGTGATAGAGGTTAAACTCAGACAACATAATCTGGAGCTTGGGGCTCTTAACAGCTCCGCTTTCTACTTACATGTTTCGTAGGACACAAATCCCAATACATTCTATTTTCTACCATGATCCAGGAGTAGACTGTTATTATGAGTGATAGAATATTAGAGGTAGGTCATTTGTTTCATTTGATAACTGTGGAAAATGAGAGCACCGAGGTTAAGAAATCTGTGTATTATTTATCACTATGCAAGTGTCTAGAATCCATCTTTTCTTTTCAATATCCCATGTGACATGTTGAAAGATACCACAGATATACATTTCCAGCTTTGAGAGAAAGAAAACATTGCAAAACACATTAAAAAAATTCTTTTGAAGATAATAGAATTATTTCTAACTAATATATGACATGAAGATCATGTAGTGCCTCAGTTCTATTTAATTAATGATTTTATGTAAATTACTAAAATATGCATAGCACTTCAGTACTGAACAAGATGCTTTCAGAGTACTGGTTTTGAGGACCACTTATCATCTTACTGGTGAGAGAATGACCTCAAGGATAGGTCCCCACCTTGATTCCAGAATGACTTTAGGTGTCATCTAACTTCTCTGGCCTCTTCAGTATGAGGATGATAAACAATAAGATAAAGAAAATAATAAAAACAAAGAAATTGTTTAAAAAAAAAAAAAAGCCATAAATTCCTCCCAATTCAATTAAAACATTTACGGAGCATCTGCTCTATACAGAAAAATAGACCCAGCCCTCTAGGATACCTGTGTGAAAACAATTTGAAAAAGCTTAAACCATGTTATAAGTGTAAGGTCTTTTATAGATATGATTTTTTGTTAATGTTATAGTATTTTGTTTATTTTCTGCTCTCTAAAACCAACCCATTGGTGTGGTGTCCATTAAACCCATAGTGACCCTATAGGACAGAGTAGAACTTCCCCATCGGGTTTCTGAGGCTGTAAATCTTTAAGGAACCAGACTGTCACACCTTTCTCCGGCGGAGTGGCTGGTGAGTTCCAACCACAGACCTTTTGGTTAGCAGCCAAGTACTTAACCGCTGTGCCAGCAGGCCTGTTTCTGGTAGGACATAATTTTTAATGTATTTTAAAGAAAGGAACACTTCTTGGAATCCATTTTGATTCTACTTTTATTTTCATCTACCTAAAAGCAGCTTAAAATTGTACTGAATACAAAATTCAATCAAGTAAACATGCTTTATTGCACATAGAAAATACTTCACATGAAGTATTGCACACGATAGAACTGATTAGGGAAGGCACACATTTATCATCAGATAAGACTGGCATTATTCCACATTTAAACAATACAGAATTTTTCCTGATAGGGATTTGTCACATTATATATTGCACATTTTCCAACACTTTGATCTACTTTATGAATATTCCTCTTATTCTTTGTCTTTTCTAGGAAAAATGCTGTATGTAAAGTTTTAAAGACAAAAAAAAAAAAAAAATACTATTGAAAAAGACCAGTGTATATTGAGGAAGTAAAACAAACAAACAAAAAAACCCAAAACCAACAAAAGACATAATAAATACATGATAATCCTACTCTTTTGGGGAACAAAAGTTGCAAAGTAACTTAACAAATGTCTACTAAGAAAGAAATATTACAAAGCTTAATTTCTCAGGCATTTATCACTTTTACATGTTCTCTGGGTTTAAGAAATGCATTTTGAGCTAATATCTGTGCTAGCAATTACCATTCTCTTTGCTTACATTCAGTTATTTTTACTACCACCATCTTACTCCTTCATACAGTACAAATGCATGAAGGGTATTCACTGATGGTAGTTCCTCAACAATAAATATTAAACTTTTTTTTTAATTATTATTATTTCTGTATTAAAAAAATAAAGTGCATCTGAAAAACATTAGATTCATTGCTGTCATTCATTGGCCTAGTTGTCAGTCATCTTTTGCTGTTTCCAGAGCATGGAGGGAGTATTCCACAAGGCAGTTTTTTTCTGGAATTTCTCTCCTTTTTCTCCACAGTCCTGCTTGGAAGAAGATTTCTAAAAAAAATTCAAAGTTTCCTCCCCCTCCACAAAGTCCTTCTAGGAAACTTCTGATGATAGAGCAGTGTCCACTGTCACTCATGTCCTTTAGTTCCATGAGAGTCTATGGCAGATACGTTTTTTCATTAACTGGAGGGTTTACTACATATCCAGTGTAAACGAGTTTGGCATTCTGCAGTGACGACATCTGTGCTATTCAGAAATGCACAGTTTTTAGACCCCGTCAGGTTGAACCTGTCAAGCAATAAAGAAATTTCAAATATTTTCAGTTCACCATTTCCATCCAGTTACATGAGAAGACACTTTGTGGTGGTGGTGGTCTCTGCTTTTTTTGCTTAGCAGGAATGCATGAGGCAAGACTTTGCCAGTCAGAAAAATCATAACCTTGTGGGCAGAGACAGTAGAAAAAAATCCAAAAAATAATGTGTGGAAAGAAGATTTAAAGCTAAGAATAAAGAACTACATTAGGATGTCACCAGAGGAGTGATTCTTGGCGTTTTTGAGTTCACAGACCCTGTGAGAAATACTTCCTGGAAAGAATACACATTCAACATTCATGCATGCTTGTTCATACAATTTTAGGGTCCCATATCCATTCATGGATATGGGACCATGGGATACATATTAAGAATCCCTTTTCTGGAAACTTGCATTTTCATCTCCTTGATATTGCACTGATAATCACTACAAAACTACTTCGAAAGCCAGAAATTTATTCAATTCTGAGTGTTCAGATGGTGAAGATTAGCACTAAACTTTATAATTCCCTACAAATTTTAAAATTTAGTTTTATTGCTAGTAAAGGAAATAGATTCAGTATCTAATTCTGGGGCAACTTTTCTCTCAGGTTCATAGAATCTTCTAATTAGGCATTGAAAATATTATTCTTTATCCCTGTGGAGATAGAAACTGGGAAGTGTAAGAAAGAACCCTTTCTAACAACTGCCTCATCAGTAAAATATAAACACTGGATTGGAAATGTTGCTTCTTCTTTTTTTTGTTTTTTCACAATTGTAATTATAACTGGACTATTTCCAAACTAACTATGGTAAGTCTATTACTCACACTAGAGTTTGCTGAGAATATGACTGTTGTGTGTCATCGAGTCGATTCTGACTCACTGCGACCCTACAGGACAGAGTAGAACTGCCCCGTAGAGTTTCTCTTTACAGGAGCAGATTGCCAGGTCTTTTCTCCCACAGAGCTGCTCGTGGGTTGGAAAATTCGATTAGGAGCTGAGTGCTTAACCATTGTGCCACCAGAGTTCCTGAACATATGACTAGAAGCATTAGTTGTATGAGTTCAAAGAGGATAAAGAAAAAAAAAAAAAAAGGCTTTCCTTAAGGAATACTAGAATATAAGAATGCAAAAGAAGTTGTTAGAGCTATTCTCAGAAAGAGCAAAACCTTCTTATTGAACAGTGCTTTGAAAGGAGAAGAGGAAAATGGCTCCCCTGAGCTGGCAGCCTAGGGAAAATAAAGAGAATTGTGAAGACTTACCAGTTGTTAAATTCTTCTCCATTTGACCATTTCCGTGTATGACCAGTTTCATTTTTCAACCCGATCCAGTGTTCAGTTCTACCCACATATCGTTTTAGAAAGACCTTGAAGAAAGTGCAAAGAAAATATATATTAAACAGCTCCTGTGGGTAAATATATAATAAACCCTGTTTCTCAGAAGCTGCAATTAAAAGCATCATAGCTAAGCTGATTACTTATTATTTCTATATAGAATCATCTCATTTGGATCCCTTATCTTTGAAGCTAAGCAATCCAAACAAACTTAAAAGACGAAATTCAACTCTCATTTTGACCTCAGACTGATCATATGGTTTTCTGTGGCTCGCTTTCCCTACAGAGGGGATAAGTACAATATCTTCTCTCAGAAACAGAGTGAAGACACAGATTAGTGCTACAAAATAAATTATCATTGTTTATGAAGATATTTTTGAATGCTAGGATCTTACCATCTCCTTTTCAGAATCTATGAGTGCAAGAGTAGCACCGTGTTTAGAACAAAAGCTTTGGGCTGAGGTCCAGCTACTTGTCATAGTGGAAATAAAGTAACATTTCCTTTGGTATCCAATCCAATCATCCGGGCATGGAGAAACATGGCTGTCTGATGGCACTGAGGCAATATATTGTCCTGGACAATTGTATTGACCCACTGTGAACAAGAAAATGGTTTATTAGTAACAAACAGAACCAAATGCCCACCAGTGGCCTCACTAGAAGGGTGTGGGGGATGCAGACCACACAAGGTGACACTGTCAGAGGAGGTGACACCAAAATGACTATCTATAAAATTCTTGTGCAGTGTTTTAACAGAAATTTATTATTATTTTTTAAAAAATCCCTGTAGTTATAACAACAAAAATGTTTTTGTAAGCCCAATTTACATGTGAATCAATATACCCACAAGGCTAATACTCTATGCTAACTTACTTTTTGAACCTTCTAATACCCTCCAGTCAGAACTCCGGTCAGAACTGTCATTATTACCCAATTACAGTGATGCTTCAAATCACATGGTTTTGTCTGCACACAGAGAAACACATTCTGTTGTTTTCATTACTGCTGATGTTTTTATATTTTCTGATTTTGCCAAATTTTCTAGTGTTTTAGCTATAATACTGTGATAATTAGTATTTGTGAAATTATAACGTTTTTGAGAATGAACTAGTATTTAAAGGAAAAAGAGAAGCATTAAAAGAGGCTTCCATTCATTACTAATAATGCTGTAATTCAATGTAGAAAGATTTTACCAAAGAATTTTGTTGTTAGTATTCATATAACCTAAGAAACATTGCATTTAAGCAATTTACAACTATATCACAAATTATTCTATGATTAAAATTATTAATAAACGTTACTAAAGTTTTTATATGGTCTGGTATGGGAGGAGGTCCATGGGGTGGCGACACCATGGGGTGGTGACAGCACTGGGTGACACCAACCCTAGTGATGACACTTATACCCACAGCATGCAAAACTAATTCAGGGGATTCTGTGCTGTGCTAGGTGACAAAGTAAAGGATGAAAACCAAGAAGGAGCTTCTGAGAAGAATAAGGAGAAAGCAGATTTTCACCTTATCTGATCTTCCATTGTGTCTAATCATCACTGTTCAAGAGATGAGATATAAGGGATGTCTCTGCCAGAAAGTTGCAGGAATATACAAAAAAACAGAAAATAGTCTTTGAACTAGAAAGAGTAAAGTACATTATAAATTCTAAGTAAGGTGTTGAATCTAATGCTGAGTAAGAGGAATTTGATAATGCAATAGATATAACAATAAATTGAGAGATGAAGGAGGGAGAGGAAATTATAGGGATGTAATTCAAAATTTAGAAAAAAACTGTGGATGGGGGTGTTTCATGAAACTGTAAAATTTCATGTTTGTTAAAAACACAAATGCATCTTACTGTATGTATTGGATACCATGTCACTGCTGGCTCTATGGAAGCTTCTAGATGCAGTTTTAGTTACCCATCCACCATTCTGTGACCTTTTAGGTAAAGGATGAAAGGTTGTACAACTCCTTATAAATCTATGGCTTAGATATTATTTTTTTCCGCCAAAGATGAATGTCCACTTACTTAGAAACTAAATAAGTTCCCTTCATTCCAGGTATAAACACCTGCTTAAATGTAATTATCTCTTACAGTAATGTATAAATCATAAATACTTTTAATATTCATAAAGAAATTCTGGAAAATTCAAAAGCATTGCATTGATCATCAGAGGAACATGGGATTGTATTTAGTATTGATTAGGAAATTAGCCAGCTACAGTATATGTTATGATCCTAAGTCAATCAGAATTTCTGATTAATTAGATCAAGCCCATTACTATTGATTTCAACTGGGAATGCTTATTACAGCTAGGGAGTTCTGAATGCATTCATGACTTGCTGACTCACCTGATAAGGCAATGAGAGCTACAATTAAAATGGTGATGAAGACCACATTCACTACAGCACATGGGACAGGGACATGAAGCGACCCTTCGTGATACGTTGCAAAATGGGAGCTGGTGGCATTACCTGAAAGGGAGAAAGTTGATGATGTGGTCAAGTAGGTTCTACAAGTAAGATAGGGATGTTTGTTATCCTCTTGAGTTAGTTCAGTGAAAAAAGTAGTTATGTATCTCCCCACATCCTTGTATGAAATTTGTAAGTTAAATTTCTCTAAATTTTTAATGAATTGGAGTTTCCTGGTGGCTATAAGGTAAATAATCCAGGAGTAATATTGAGGCCCTAAACTATCTATGTACTTAGATACTACACAAATTCCAAGTTTATTATAATTGTATGGTTTTAATCATAATTAGAACATTTATACCAAAGAAGACATAAAAAGAACATCCCAGGCACAATTCCTTAACCTCTCTGTAGTAACTTGCTGTTTGAGGTGATGCTAATGAGGAGGGAAAATGTGGATAACATACTAAAATAAAATATTTAACTAATATATAAAATCTACAACTAGAATGACTAAAAGTAAATAGAATGGCTGTGCCAATAGTTGGTGAAGATGTGGAGCAATGGGATTTTTTGTATACTATTGATAGAAATGTAAAATGTAAATATATTTTAGAAAATTGTTTCCTTTGAAATTAAATGTACACCTCTCCTAGGATCCTATAGTACTACTCTTGTGAATTTCCCCAAGAGACATGAAAGCATGTCTGCAAAAAGTCTTATACAAAAATGTTCATGGCAGCTTTATCTGGAAGAGCCCAATAACAGAAATAATCCAATTATCCATCCTTGGGAGACTGGATAAACAAATTAAGGTATATCCATACAAGTGACTTCTACTTAGCAATTAAGAAAATAAGGGGAAGATGAACAACGGATATACACAACATGAATTAAAAAAAATCTAGTCACAAAAGACTATATACTTTATAATTTCATTTACATGAAGTTAACGGATAGGCAAAACTAAGCTATGCTGATAAAAATCAGAAAAATGATTACCTTTATGTATGTGGGAAGGCCTATTTAACCAGAAAGGCAGGGGCACAAGGGAACATTCCTTGGTGATGGGAATATTACACATGCTAACTGGAGTCGTAGTTATACATTGCCATGATTCATTAAACTGTGCTCTTATGATTTGTGCATTCATTGTATGTAAAATACACCTTTTTGAAATTAAACTATAATTCAATTAAAATTTGTGAATGAACATTAAAATATATGAATTTCCTAAAAAAAGTTAAAATAATAGAGAAAACAGTTTTATAGACTAAATATTGGGTCTGTAATGGTGAAACAAAGTCAAAGTTTTCTTTCACCACTAAGAAAAATTTCTCTGGAAGAATGTGGAATATGAACATGATCTTAATTATGTTTCTTAGTTACAAAAAAACTAGAAAGATAAAAAAAAGAAAGATATCTATTCTAAAATATAAGCAAATGACTGAGAAAGGAGAGAGGATAATTTTGTAACATATTTTGAATTTGATATATGCAAGGATGAGCTATCAGGATTTTAAAACAAAATCCGACCTCACAAGAAAAATGTAATCCCCTATTATGTTCTCAAAACTGAAATATATTACTTGAATAACATTATAACTGACCATGAAAATAGTCTGCAAATGCAAAAACATCCCTGTTCTCAAAATGGATGACTGTTATAACTAAAAGGCATGTCTATATATGATACATCTTGAAATCCGTGAATTTTGTTTCCTTAAAACATTTATTTAAAGTTGAACTGGGCTAAGAGGTATTACTCTCCTTCATATTAAATTATCATATACTCGGTGTCAGGATCAACTTTTGTGTCTTCTGGGGTTTCTATTTCCAAGCATAGTTCCGCATCCAGATTTTATAAGAGACAACTTTACTTCACCGTATCTAGTTCTATCACCGGAAGCAGCCATTGATAGGGTAGCAAGTCAGAGCTCTGTCTAGTTTCACTTCTTACCATGTGAGAGTCACTCATGCTGCTTGAACTTCGTACAGCAACAACTCTATTTCCTTAGGAAGTACTCACTCAGCCAAATATTCATGCCCTTCAGAATCTAACTCAACCCATCAGCTCACCCAGTGCGTAAGAAATGACTCTTAGGATGGCACTTTATATTCGTTAGTGGGTGGCACAAAGAGCTAAGTGCTTGGCTGCTAATCAAAAGGTTGGTTGTTCAAATCTGCCCAGAGGCACCCTAGATGAAAGGTCTGGTGATCTATTTCTGAAAGATCGCAGCCATTGAAAAGCCTGTGCAGCACAGTTCTACTCTGTAACACATGGGGCTGCTATGTGTCAGAATTGACTTGACAGTAACTGGTTTGGTTTGGTTTTTATTGTTACCCACACTTTGGTTTATCACCTGGGTGACAAAACATCTGACAGCAAGCTTCCTCTCCGATTCCGGGTCCTATTCATTAATGGAGAAGTTGAAAATAAATCCACCTATTTCTTGCTGAATCACCTAAGAATGGTGTCCAAGGGTTGCTCATACTAGTAAAAGCAACTACAAGAGCAGTGTAAACTAATAATTCAACAAAAAATTTGCTTAATTTCAGGAAATTAAAAAATTCCTGCAGTAGATACATTTTTCAATTATGCTCGCTATTTATTGAATAATAAGTAGAGAGCATAATTGAAAAGTCGCTATGAGTCGGAATCGACTTGACGGCACTGGGTCTTTTTTAATTATTTAATAGTTTCATTGTTATCATTTTTTTTTTTCTTTTTGGCAGTTCAACCGAGCTGTAAAGTTACTGTTCATCTGATTGTCTAAAAAAAAATCTAATGCCTTGCCCTTGTTGCCCAAGCTTGGATTTATATTCTTAGGCAAAAGACAGGTTTATCAGAAGTCATTGATGCTCTTGTACGATAAACCAGTCTCATAGACACACACTCATAAAACAATCCCTTTCTCTACATTGTTCTGTGTCTGTTTTTTCTAACACCCCTTTTATTTCTAGACATCTCCTGCTTATAAGTAAACCCTAGTTCTTCAGTGCTAGTTTTTTGGGCACCTCATTTATTAGGGAAGAAGAGGGATTAAAAAAAGAAAAAAATTGAGAAAGCCTCATGGCAAAAAGGTATAGAGAAGCTAAGGAAAAAAAATTCAATTATGAAAGAGATATGTTGACAGAATCAATGGATAGAAGAGAAGAAAAGGTATATAGCTAAGATGATCAGATTTTAATTAAAAATAAAGAAAATGACGAACATGTCTGATTCATGCAGAATTTGAAGCCAGTGTTTGGGAGGGAGAAACAGAAGGATGAAATGGAGGGAAAGAGGGCCCTAAAGAATAGTGAAGCGGAAGATTGCATTCCTAAGAATTCTTTCATGACATTCTCCTAATAAATTACCACTGGGGCACTGTGAGTGTTCAGATATTTTTTAGAGCTATTCTCTCAAAGGTTGGAAACCTGCACATTTCCAATAACTGGAGGATACTGTCATGAGAACATGGGCTGAAGCACACAGAAAGCATTCGAAGGGTACAGGGAGGACAATCAAAGATGTATTTGCTTATGTGGGAAATAGAATTTTCCACAAGAAGTGGGAGTGCTCCCTGGAGTGGGCATAGGTGGCTATGGCAAAATGATAGAGAGAGTACTGGACTAGGGAATTTTAGTTTTCTAAAAAATTGAGATGATGTAAACTAAAATAAAGAAAAAGGTCCTTCAGGTTCTGAAATTCACCGTTGTGGGTTTCTCTCAACTCTCAGCTATCCTATCTTCTCATAACTCCGAAGTATTTACCTCTTCCCATTTTCTCTTCTATTCTGACTGAAATAGAAGGTAAGTTCTCCAGAAGGCAAAGCCTCATTTCCCCCCAACTATGTACCATTATATATTATATGTATTATCAATATATAAGAAATTAGATCTGACTTACTTTGTCTTCCTGTCTCCAGATGCATGGAGCTGTTCTCTGTTGTAGAATGATCTTCTGAGCTCATCTCCAACCTGCTCAAGTTTCCCTGGTTAATCTTGGGTTAAATCAATCTGCAGAGAAAGTCTTTGCTGGAGCTCTTCTTCAGTCTGGATCTTTGGATCATCTTAGCATTTATATTCCCTTATGCTGTCTCCGCCCCTTTCCTCTTACCTCCTACTGGCTCAACGATTACGCCAGTTCTCTTTAACTTACGCTCCAGTGGGCCAGTTTACGGCATGTTGTTGTGGTGAGGTATGGGCTTTCCCTGCTGTCTGAAATGTGCTTTCTCACAATTGCAGGTGTAGCATGAGGGGCAAATGGGATTTTCCCAGAAACCCAGGTACTTGTCCTTAAATTTGGAGTAAAAGCAAAGAGTTTAGGAGGCAGCATAATCTAAGTAAAGAACTAAAAGTTAGGAATGTAAATCAGACTCCTTTGATTATAAAGTTCAATTCTGCGTGTATCATCCTAGGTATTAATTTTTGCTATTTTTTTTCAAGATTCCTATCTTTGAGATGAAAATATTTGGGGGAAGGAGTGTATAATGAGTCCCTGAAATCTCACTCATCACTTAACAACTGGTAGTTTTTAAACATCCACTATGTGCTTGACACTGTTTGGGCTCTAAGGATTCATCATTGAGTAAGTATGATAAGGCTCTATTCTCATGGATCCCCCTATTCATTCTGGAAGAATTTTACTTAGGAAGCTATGATGAACTTTCAGAAGTGTGTCATTCACTTATTCCCTGGAGACTAGTTCTTTCATTTCACCAGTTTATGAATATTATTTGGTAAGTAGTTACTTTAACGCAGGAAATAGAAAGTTTGTGGCTACAACTTCCTCGCTGTGTTCTGAAATCGTTTAAATTATCTGCTTCATTTTCTTGTTAAATTTTACTGTTATTTAGACTTCCTCTATTTCATCTTGGTAATAACTTATTTTTTTAATTTTCTGCATAGATTCTAGGTTATTCTGTTCACATACCTTTTGAGGCTCCAGATGTTTGGAGTATAGTTTCTATAAAAACAAGACATTGCTGTGTTATGAAATTCATCCAGGTAAATTAGTAAGGTCAATGCAAAATGAATGAAGAATATCTATAAATGCTGACTTAATGGGGGAAAGAGACTCAAAGTACCACTCTGGTTAATAATCTTTGTGCCTAAAATTTATTTCATCATTAATATCAGTTTTTTTAGACTAAAGAGATTCTGTTTTCAGAAAAAAGCCTTGGTGAAAATGTTAGACTTCTGGAGTCTCTCTGAGTCAAAATTGACTCCATGGCAACGGGTTCATTTTTTTTTTTTTTTTGGTGTGTTAGTTGGATCCCTGGTGGCACAGTGGTTAAGAGCTTGGCTGCTAAACAAAAGGTCAGCAATTTGAATCCACCAGACGTTCCCTGAAAGCTCTATGTGGCAGTTCTACTCTGTCCCATAGGGTCGCTATGAGTGGAAATCGACTCAATGGTAATGGGTTTGATTTTTTTCGGGAGGGAGGTTAGTTAGGTCATCATGTGTTGGTCTGCCTAAAGCACAAAGAGGCACATGTTGGTTCTAAAGGGCCTCTTTGCTTCCTCTCAATTTTTCATTTAATTTTCTTGTATGTTTTCTACATAGCAGCTAGAGGGCTTGTTTTATCATTAAGTCGTATAATTTTGCTAAGGTTTTGAATTCTTCTCCCTTCCTACTCTCAATGGATTCCTATCAAAATTACCATTAAATCCAAAATCAAAATAAACAAACAAATCTGTTGCTGTCAAGTTGATTCCGATTTATAGTGACACTGTAGGACAGAGTAGAACTGCCCCATAGGGTTCTCATGAAGTGGCTGGTGGATTTGAACCACTGACTTTTGGTTAGCAACTGAGCTCTTAACCACTGCACCACCACAGCTCCATTAAATCCAAAGACCGTATCATAGTTCAAAACGCTTTATACAAGTTCTGGCACCTGGCTATCTCTTCTACAATTCTCCCCACTAGTCACTGCCCACTCCAACAGTAACTTCTTTGCCGTTCCACAAAAATGGCAGGCACACTCCTACTACTTACAGGGGCTTTGCACATTTCCTAGAAGATTCTTCCTCCAACTATCTTCATGTGTTACTCACTCCGTTAATTCAGTCACCTGCCCAAAGGGATCTTTACTTGCCATCAAATCTAAACCAAAGCTAACGCTCTACCCACCTTTATCTTTCTCTATAACATCTGTCAATATCTGGCATCATACCATTATCGTCTACTTTCCTTACTAGGATATAAGCTACTTGGGGGTAAGGACATTGTCAGATTTGTCTCTTCTGTGTCTGTAACCTCTGGCATAGTAACTGGACATCATGCTTGGTAAAGTAGAGGGTCTGTGAAAAAGAAGAAGACACTAAACAAGCTGGACTGACACAGTGCCTTCAACAATGGGCTCAAACATACCTACTGTTTGTGAGGATGGTGCAGGATTGGGCGTGGTTTCATTCTGTTATACATAGGGTCATTATAAGTTGGAATCAACTTGACAGCACCTAACAACAACAGTATATACTCAACACATACTTATTTAGTGAATGAATGAATGAATGAATAAAAATTTTGTATGAAAATTATAAAGGTTCCAAAATATAGAGAGCTACTTAGGGAGGCTTATGGAATTTTAGGATTGAGAAATATACGGCCCTAGACTGTCACAAGATAGCAAATGTGCACTTGGATGCTACTGATGAATGATGAAGAAGGAGTTAAGTTTGGTACTTAAAAAGAAATAGCAGGATCTATTGTTAACATTTTCGTTAATTTCTTTGGGTTAAAGGGACTTCATCTTTTAAATGTTTATTCTCTTATAGTTAGGAGATTTGAGTTAAAGTCCAGACTGTTCCATATCCACGGTGTTGTGAAGAATGTATGAGATAATATCACTGTTATAAATCTGCAACATTATTTAAACTCTTCCAAGTTGATGGGATATAAATAGAGAGAAAGAAAATATCCTTGAACATACTGATAATCTTTCGATGAATCTTTTCCAAGTGCAAAGAAGGACTTTGCTACAGTTGATTGAACTAACATAGAAATCATGGCCCAGTTATACCATTACTAATATACATTTTCTTCTCTGGCAATTCATATATAAACATAGAAATCTGATATCCTTAGCTGGACACTAACTATCCTTGAAGTTTGAATATTCCAGAACAGTTAGGCAGATTGGCTTTATGGAAAATAAAAACGAAAAAAACAGCATTTACAGCCAGACAGATGATCATCTCCAGCAGTTTCTCTTTTGTTCCCTATAGGTCAGCCATCAAACCAAAAACCAAACCAGTTGCCGTCATGTCGATTTCAATTCATGGTGGCCCCCACGTACACAGAGTAGAACTGTGTTCCATAGGGTTTTCCATGGCAGTGGCCATTCAGAAGCAGATCACCAGGCCTTTATCTTGAGACACCTCTGGGCAGGTTCAAACCACCGACTTTTCAGTCAGTAGCTGAGTGCTTAACTGTTTGCACCACTCAGGGTCTTCACTGGCCATAGTTCTGTTCCTTGAAGAAGCCAAACTCATTTTCGTTTTATAAGGTGTGTTCTTGCATTTTTACCCTCTGCTCTCAGATTTCTCATGGCTGACTCTTCTCATTTATATTTAACCTTGCATTTTACCTCCTCAACAGGACCTTCCCTAGCTACCTGTCTAAATTAGTTCCAGTTTAAAAAAAAAAAAACCATTGCCATCGAGTCAATTCCAACTCATAGCGACCCTATAGAACAGAGTAGAACTGCCCCATAGACGTTTCCAAGGAGTGCCTGGTGGATTCAAACTGCTGACCTTTTGGTTAGCAGCTGCAGTTCTTAACCACTGTGCCACCAGGGTTTCCATAGCTTCAGTTAGTCACTATCTATTACCTCACTCTCTTTTACTTCATAGGGCATATCACTAACTGAAATTTTATTGTTCACTTATTTGTAAGCTTTTTGTCATTATTATTTACTATTTCCCAGTAGTAGAAGGTAAAGGGTTTAAGCACAGGGACATGCCTGCCTTACTCAACACTGAATCTCTAGGATCTATAATAGGGCCTGGTGAGTTCCACATGCATTTGTTGGGTGGATACATAAAATATGTGTATGTGGATATTGACTCAGGCACTTAACTGTGCAGCTTTGGAAAACCTACATTACTCCACTGAACTCTGACTTTGTTACCTGTAAAATAATGATATTAGCATCCAACTCATAAGAAAAAAAATATGAATTAGAAAACTAATTTTTTAACACTAGTAAGTATTAGGCATTTAATGATATTTAAGGGAATGACAGCTTGATGTAAATCATGAAAAGGTAAAGTTCCTCATTTGATGTAAGATGCTAAGAGGTAGTAGCTGATAAGCAATGGCATAACTGCTGATGTGATGCAATGCAGGCCTTGTGTGACGGGGACAGAAAAAGACACAGGAAGCTGTAGTCTCTGGCAACCACTTTGAATAGCTTTTATAATACCAGGGCTCTTGCTTATGTACTTGACTTCTTACTCCAACTATAAGGTAAATGGATATGTCAATACCGAAAATTTGAAGACATATTGTTCTCAGTAATAATAATGTTTTATATATATATAAACTCCTTTTCCATCGAATCAATTCTGACTTGTAGTGACCTTATAGAACAGAGTAGGACTGCCCCATAGGTTTCTAAGGAGCACTGGTGGATTTGAACTGCCAACATTTTGGTTAGCAGCTGAACTCTTAACCATACCACCAGAGCTCCATTATATATATATGTAAATATATATATATTTATATATAAAGATATTTTTGTACATAAATATATATATACATATAACACACATTCATGTATATGGTATGTATTTCAAGTATACTACATACTTTATATTTGCCATTGCCCAGAGAAAAATGACACCTAGAGATCTTATTTAAAAAAATAAACATTTTCACATTATGACATTGATTAAAATTGAACTGTTACCCTTGTACTGAAACTTTTTCACTGTCTATATGGTGACAGCCAGAGTAGCTTGTTAAAACCATCACATGTGTGGGTATGAGTAGGCAGCCATTGCAAACAAAAACCAGCCAAATTACCAAAAACATGGTATGTTACCAGTGGGCTTCCTAGGTACCCACTGCCCCTCATGCTGTTCAGAGTCCTGCATAGCAGACTGAATTTTGTTGCAAAATGAATTCCTTCTTCATTAATCTTCCCTCCCCTTCCACAACTTTTGTAAGTATATGAAATCTCCCTTAGATTTGAGAAAGCAATCAATTTAAACAAATTCATGCAAAGGAATGAATGATGAACTGGAGTTGCCCAGCACAGCCCTGGTTGACCTGTTTTCCTGTTGTAATTATTAAAAGTATACCCTTTTGTTTGCAAATGGCCTGTTACTTATCATAAATTGTATGCCCACAGTATTAATTAGTATCGTTAACTCAAAGGAAGCAATCTGTACATGTCAAAATCTAGAGCAAAGCAAAGTCTAGAGTGTAGGATGGAGTATGGGAGAGATTTTAGGGTCAGAGGGTTTTTCACTTGTTCTTCATTCATCCGAATACAGAGACAAACTTCCTGTGTGGTTAGCCCTGGTGGATTTAATTCTCTAAAGCAGAGAAACACATGAAGGAACAAAGTCTGTGCAAATAAATTCTTTTAAAGGCCCTTGTAAATTATAAAACACATATGGCTATAATAACATCTTATATAATTCATATATTTAGAGCTATTTTCATGTATTTTATTTCACAAATAATATGAAAAGTTAAGTGATATCCACAGGACAGAGATTATCATTAACATTCCATAGTTTAGTTGAGAAAATTGAAGCTCAGAGAAATTTGTGCCTGGACAAACAAAGTTGGAAGAAGTCGGTCAGGGCACCAAAACTCAATGTAGCTCTCCTTACTGTGTGACCTTATATGAAGAATCTGGAAGAAGGTCCCAGAAAGGAAATGAGGTAATGTGAACTAGATGCAAAGTGGTGGAGGGAAGGCAGGATATACTGTCCTTATCTGACAGCAGCTGCAGCAGGATGTTTCAGGGGCACACGTTCACACTAACCGCAAAACTTCCGACCTAAGACGGTTTCCGGAGACAACCTGGTCATTGTTTTCTTTTCTTTTCTTTTTTCTTTTTTAACTCTTTTTCTCTTTTAATGGTTGAATTAGGTTTTTTGTGAATAAAAACTTTATTTTTCAGTGCTTCAACTTTTATTAAATCAATATAAATAACACACATTCGTAAGATCTACTTTTAAATCACAGGTGTGTGTTTTTGAAGTGGTTACTGTACTGGGTCAATAAAGGTAACAATGAGTAAGAGGGGAATTTCCAGTTCACATCAATTTCCAGCCTTCTCTTCTCTTTGATTTGAGACTTTGAACTTTCTCATTTTTCTCTTTGGTGGAAAGTTTCCCAAAATCCGGAAATGAGTTGGTATGGAAAGTGTGATCTGGTATGTTTCTTCCTCCTGACAGGGAAGGTTAAGGTAAAATAACTTATGTACATAAAAACCTGAACTCTGAAATATTTGACTATTTTTGAAAGTTGTTGCTAGGTGCCGTGGAGTCAGTTCCGACTCATAGCGTCCCAATGTACAACAGAAGGAAACTCTGCCTGGTCCTGCTCCATCCTCACAATGGTTGTTATGCTTTAGCCCATTGTTGCAGCCACTGTGTCAATCCATCTTGTTGAGGGTCTTCCTCTTTTTCACTGACCCTCTACCAAACATGATGTCCTTCTCCCATAAAATACGTAAAATATCTAGACTAAAGATGAGATATAATGTTTAACCACACTTTAGTACTTCACATAAATTAAGTTCAGGATTCTCATATTTACAAAACACTATCTGGAAAGACTCTCAAAGACAATGAGGTGAAAACAGCAAATGTAACGAATAGAAATTTTAGGTAGGTAGGCCAGGATATGGACCAATCAGTCCTTACAAAATGAATTCATTTGTATTCGAGTCTTGATAGATGTGCAATGGATTTGAACAAGATCACTTATACCGCTTCCTGTGAATCCATTTGCTTCTAACCTACATAGTGATAAAAATCTCTCCAGGTGGAAGAGGGACAGGGATACCTACAATTCCTCTGCCCCAATCAATTTGTAATTCAAAGGTATTAAAACTTTCTGATGTACTGTATTGGCCTGACTGCAGGGCAAAGTTATAAGAACAGAAAACGGAGCCCAGAAAAGGGAGTTAATAAGAATGTAGGAGAGGTCAACACATACATAGAAAAATCATAATAGTTACACTATGAATAATTTTACACTAACATACTTAAAATTTTAAGTGAAATGGACATGTTCCAGAGAAACACAACATCCAAAACTGAAACAAGGAGAGTTAAAAAAAAAAAAAAAGTTTTACAACTACTGAATAGATTGAATCTTTAATTAAAACAAAATCAAGAGAAAAAACTCCATTCCCAAATGGTCCTAATCCACCAAATATTTAAGGAAGAAATAAAAACAAGCTTACAAATTCTTCCAGAATATAAAAGATTGGGCCAAGAAAACAGTGCAATCAAACACTAACTGTTCAATTGATGGAACTCAGGTGCAAAAAAATTAAAAATAAATTCAGCAAACTTAATTCAGAACTATGCAAAAACTAACACACCACAGAAAAGTGGGGTTGTTTCAGGAATACATTGATATTTTTATCATTAAAAAAACAGTCAACACAATTTGCTACATTTACAGAAAGGAAAACTAGTTCAGTAGATGCAAGTATTTGACTAATTTAACCATAAATTCATGATGAACATTCATAATACACTAGAAATTGAATGAACATCTTTAACCTGAGAAAGTTGCTATTGACTAAATTTTGCTCATCCCCAAAAGGTATGCTGAAATCCTAACCCCTGTACCTGTAAATGAAGCCTTGGTGACAAAGTGGTTAACAGCTCAGCTGCTAACCAAAAGGTTGGCAGTTTGAATCCACCAGCCCTTCCTTGGAAACTCTTTGGGGCAGTTCTACTCTGTCCTATAGGGTAGCTATCTTGGTTATCTAGTGCTGCAATAACAGAAATATCACAGGTAGACAGCGTCAACAAACAGAATTTTATTCTCTCACAGTCTAGGAGGATAGAAGTCCAAATTCAGGGGGTCAGCTCCAGGGGAAACCTTTCTCTCTCTGTCGGACATGGGGGATGATCCTTGACGTCAATCTTCCCTGATCCAGGAGCTTCTCAGAGCAGGGATCTCAGGTCCGAAGGAGGCGCTATTCTCCTGGCTCTTGTTTCTTGGTGGTATGAGGTCCCCTTGTCTCTCTGCTTGAGTCTCTCTTTTATATCTCAAAAGAGGCTGATTTTAGGCAAAACTTGATTTTGTAGATTGACGCCTACATCATTAACATAACTGCTGCTAATCCCACCTTATTGACATCACAGAGGTAAGATTTACAACACATAGGAAAATCATATCAGATGACAAAATGGTTGACAACCAGACAATACTAGGAATCATGGACTAGCCAAATTGATGCACATTTTTGGGGAAAGAATTCAGTCCATGACAGTCGCTATGAGTAGGAATTGACTCGACAGCAATGGGCTTGGTACCTGTAAATGTGATTGTCATGGATTGAATTGTGCCCCCCCCCCCAAAATGTGGATGTCAAGAAATATGGAAGACAGCTTCCTGGCCAACTGACTGGAAGAGATCCATATTTATGGTATTCCCAAGAAAGGTGATCCAACTGAATGTGGAAATTATAGAACAATATGATTAATATCACACACAAGCAAAATTTTGCTGAAGATCACTCAAAAACGGCTGCAGCAGTATATTGACAGGGGACTGCCAGAAATTCAGGCTGGTTTCAGAAGAAGACGTGGAACCAGGGATATCACTGCTGATGTTAGATGGATCCTGGATGAAAGCAGAGAATACCAAAAGGATGTTTACCTGTGTATTATTGACTATGAAAAGGCATTCGGCTGTGTGGATCATAACAAATTATGGATAACATTGCGAAGAATGGGAATTCCAGAACACTTAATTATGCTCACGAGGAACCTGTACATAGATCAAGAGGCAGTTGTTCAGAGAGAACAAGGGGATACTGATTGGTTTAAAGTCAGGAAAGGTGTGCGTCAGGGTTCTATTCTTTCACCATACCTATTCAATCTGTATGCTGAGCAAATAATCTGAGAAGCTGGACTATATGAAAAACAACAGGGCATCAGGATTGGTGGAAGACTCGTTAACAACCTGCATTATGCAGATGAAACAACCTTGCTTGCTGAAAGTGAAGAGAACTTGAAGCACTTATTAAAGAAGATCAAAGACCACAGCCTTCAGTATGGATTGCACCTAAACATAAAGAAAACAAAAATCCTCACAATTGGGCCAATGAGCAACATCATGATAAACGGAGAAAAGATTGAAGTTGTTAAGGATTTCATTTTACTTGGATCCACAATCAACAGCCATGGAAGCAGCAGTCAAGAAATCAAAAGACGCATTGCATTGGGTAAATCTGCTGCAAAGGACCTCTTCAAAGTGTTGAAGAGCAAAGATGTCACCTTGAAGACTAAGGTGTGCCTGGCCCAAGGCATGATATTTTCAATTGCATCATATGCATGTGAAAGCTGGACAATGAATAAGGAAGATTGAAGAAGAATTGATGCCTTTGAACTGTAGTGTTGGCAGAGTATATTGAATATACCATGGACTACCAGAAGAAAGAATAAATCTGTCTTAGAAGAAGTACAACCAGAATGCTCCTTAGAAGCAAGGATGGCGAGACTGGGTCTTACATACTTTGGACATGTTGTCAGGAGGGATCAGTCTCTGGAGAAGGATATCACGCTTGGCAAAGTACAGGGTCAGCAGAACACCCTCAGCTAGGTGGATTGACACGGTGGCTGCAACAATGGGCTCAAGCATAACAACGATTGTAAGGATGGCACAGGACTGGGCAGTGTTTCGTTCTATTGTGCATAGGGTCATTATGAGTTGGAGCCGACTCGATGGTAGCTAACAACAACAACAACAAGAAAATGTGTATCAATTTGGCTAGACCATGCTTCCCAGTATGTGTGGTTGTCCACCACTTTGTGATCTGATGTGATTTTCATATGTGTTGTCTAGCCTAAGCTCTATGATGTTAATGAAACAGGATTAGAGGCAGTTATGTTAATATGGCAGGACTCAGTCTATAAGATTAGGTTGTATCTTGAGTCAGTCACTCTTGAGATACAAAGGAAAGAATCAAGCAGAAAGGAAAAGGACCTCATACCACCAAGAAAGAAGTGCCAGGAGCAAAGTGCATCCTTTGTATCCAGGGTTCCTGTGCTGAGAAGCACCTAGACCAGGGGAAGATTGATAACAAGGACCTTCCCCCAGAGGCAACAGAGAGAAAGACTTCGCCTGAAACTGGCACCTTATGTCAAACTTCTAGCCTCCTAGACTGTGAGAGAATAAATTTCTGTATGTTAAAGCCATCTACTTGCGGTATTTTTGATATAGCAGCACTAAGTAACTAAGACAGTGATCTTGTTTGGAAATAGGTTTTTTTTTTTTTTTTTCTTATCACTTAAGTCAAATGAAGTCATACTGGAGTAGAGTGGGACTTAATCCTAATCCCTTCTGAGGGATGTTTTATAAAAGCAGAGAACAGACATGGAAAATTCACCCACGGGGGAAGATGCCATGTGAAAATGCATCCATAAGTAGCAAAGGAAATGCCAAGGATTGCTGGCAGCCTTCAGAAACGAAGAGAGCAGCATAGAACAGTTTCTCTCTCACAGGTCCCAGAAGGAATTAACATAGCCAAGACTCTGATTTGGACTTCTAGCCTTCAGAACTGTGAGAGAATAATATCTGTTTATTAAAGCCATCCACTTCATAGTATTTTGATATAGTAGTTCTGGGAAAGTAAGACAGAATTTGGTAACAGAGGGTGGGGGTGCTGCTCTAACAAATACTTAAAAATGTGGAAGTGGCTTTAGAATTGGGAAATGGATAGAGCCTGGGAGAATTTTGAGGCTCTTGATAGTAAAATCCTAGATTGCCTTGAGGAGATTGTTGGTAGAATCATGGTTTTAGCAGACCATTTTTTTGAGGGCTCAGAAAGAACTAAGGAGCAGTTCAGAGACCAGCAGGACTGCTGGCATGATGGGGAGGCAGGGAGAGGCAGGGCTGCTTTTTTTCAGGAGGTAGGGTCACTGTCTAGGTTTCAAAGAGTGGGGTCACCAACTCCATTCAAGTGGGTGGGGCTACTGCCCCAGGGGGCTGGGAGAATGGGTGCCACTATCCAAAGATGAAGAAGCAGGGCCAATGACCTGATAAATTGGGACAATAGAGCTGCTAGTCAACAATGAGCGGATGGGCCCAACACCTGGGGCCAAGGGGATGGGGCCAATGTCAAAGGCTAAGGGGGTGGGATTAACATCCAGGGCTATAAAACATAGACCACAATATCTGTGTTTTATTGGTTATACAAATACATTTGACTATGGGGATCATAACAAATTATGGATAACATTGTGAAGAATGGGAATTCCAGAGCACTTAATTGTGCTCATGAGGGACCTGTACATAGACGAAGAGGTAGTCTTTCAAACCGTGGTTTAAAGTCAGGAAAGTTATGTGTCAGGGTTGTATCCTTTCACTATACTTACACAATGTGTATGATGAGCAAATAATCCAAGAAAGCTGGGCTATATGAAGAAGAACGTGGCAACAGGCTTGGAGGAAGACTCACTGACAACCTGTGATATGCCAATGACACAACCTTGCTTGCAGAAAGTGAAGAGGACTTGAAGCACTTACTGATGAAGACCAAAGACTACAGCCTTCTGTATGGATTATAGCTCAACATAAAACAAAAATCCTCACAACTGGACCAATAGTCAAAGTCATGATAAATGGAGAAAATATTGAAGTTGTCAAGGGTTTCATTTTACTTGAATCAAAAATCAATACCCATGGAAGCAACAGTCATGAAAGCAAACATTATATTGCATTGAGTACATCTTCTGCAAAAAGATCTCTTTAAAGTGTTAAAAAGCAAAGATGTCGCTTTGAGGACTAAGATGCACTTGACCCAAGCCATGGTGTTTTCTACCGCCTCATAAGCATGCAGAAGCTGGGCAATGAACAAGGAAGACCATAGAAGAATTGATGCCTTTGAATTATGGTGTTAACAAAGAATATTGAATATACCATGGACTGCCAGAAGAACAAACAAATCTCTCTTGAATGAAACACAGCCAGAATGCTCCTCAGAAGCAAGGGTGGCAAGACTTCATCTCACATACTTTGGACATGTTATCAGGAGAGACCAGTCCCTAGAGAAGGATAATGCTTGGTAAAGTATATCACCAGTGAAAAAAAGGAAGACCCTCAATGAGATGGATTGACACAGTGGCTCCAACAATGGGCTCAAGCACAGCAATGATTGTGAGAATTGCACAGGACAGGGAAGTGTTTCATTCTGTTGTGTGTAGGGTCCTTAGGAGTTGGAACGAAGTTGACGACACCTAATAACAACAAGGGGGCAGGACCAACACCCAGGGCCAAGGAGCTGCTGCCCAGAATCTGGAGAGTGGAAATTGAAGAACAGAGAATTATGTTCAAACCTTGAGGCCTAATGAAATTTGTCCTACTTATTTTCAGACTTGCTTGGTATCTGTAATTCCTTTTCCCCTCTAATTTCTTCCTTTTGGAATGGGAATGTTTACCTTATACTTGTTCTACCATTGTATTCTGGAAGCAGGTAACTTGTTTTTAGGTTTCTACAAATAGAGTAGAATTTTGCTCCAGGATAGAGTATGCCCAGGCTCTCACTCATAGCTGATTTAGACGATTCAAAAGATGAGATTTTGGACTAGTTTTTGTATAGGCCTGTAAGTGACAAATTCTTTTACTTTTCCTTCATCTGAGGATGTCTAGATTTCTCCTTCATTCCTTAAGGATATCTGCACTGAGTATAGGATTCTGAACTGATAACTCTTTTCTCTGCTTTCAAAGGTATCATTGTTTTCAAGATTTTTTCCGTCTTTAGTTTTCCGAAATTTGACTGTGCTGTGTGTCGTTGTGGATTTCTTTCCATTTATTATTTTTAGGGTTTATTTGTCTTCTTGAATATGAAGATTTATGTCTTTTGCCAAATTTGAGAAGTTTTTAGCCTTTACTTCTTCAAATACTTTTTCAGGTCTGCCATCTTTCTCTCCTACTAGGACTATAATGACATGAATGTTGGATCTTGTGTTATAGTCCCAGAGCTCCCTGAGGCTCTGTTCATTTTCTTTTTCAACCTATTTTCTGTTGCTCAGATAGATTGCTTTCTATTGTTCTTTCTATAAGTTCACAGATTCTTTCCTCTGTTTCCTCCATTCTTTCATTGAGCCTATCCATTCAGTTTTTTATTTTGATTATTGTATTTTTCAGTTCTAAATTTTCCATTTGGTTCTTCTTTATATCTTTCATTTATATTCTGAGGCCTTCTGGCTTTTCATTTGTTTCAGATGTGTAGGTAATTGTTCCTTGAGGGCTTTTTACGATAGCTACTTTAAACTTTTTGTCAGGTAATTCTAGCCTCATTGCCATCTCATCAATTTCGCCTATCAATTATCTTTTCTCATTCAAGTTAGAATTTTTCTGATTCTTGAAACAATCAATGATTTTCTATTGAAAACCTGGTCATTTGATATATTATAAGACATTAGACCTTATGTAAGCCTAAATACATTTAATTTGAATTTGGTTACTGCTTTTTTAAAAGCAGAGCAAGACTAATTATCCTTTATTGCTAAACCCATAATTTTTATTTCTTTTCTGCTGAAACTGCTATTTAACATTGATATTTTTCTTCCTTCTGATATTGTTCATCATAACATAGCCACATTCTCTACTCTTATGAATGGTTTCTCTTTTTAATTCTTCTGAACAGTATATTTTCTTTTAAACATGTAGCTATATTTACTTCTATAGAAATAGCTCAATGATATGACATAAATCTAAATCCAAGAATAATTTCTATCATAAAGAAGTAATTGCCACAGAAGAAATGTGAGAGGAAAACATAAGAAATGTAAAACAAACAACAAAAGCTACTTTCAGTAAGTCACATTTAATTCAATATTTCAGACAATTCATTCAGTTAGCTCTTTTTATATTATAAATGTTATACCAGAAGTGATCTATTCTTTAACAGAATATTTACAGGGGGATGGTTTGACATAAAAAAAAAACAAACACAACAGACTTTTAGCCTCAAATAAAAAAAATTCTCATTGGAATTACATTTTCACTTTAAACAATATGATATCTGAACCCAAGTTTTCAAGTGTTGGTCCACTTACTGCATTAGTCTCTATGGATGTCATCATTGTCACACTTTTGTATAAGATTAACTGACCTCAAATTGGTAAAATAAACTTGCAGTGTAATGAGTTTCTCTTTGTATATGGCTTTCTGACCCTGGGTTTATAATTCTTCCAAGATGATTGGTTGGTCCACAACCTTGCAAAGGATTGGTTAGTTGACTATGCAAATAAGATGCCTAAAACCTTTGCAAGAATTGGTCCATTACTATGCAAAGTGGGTGACTTTTGGTCTACTGAGGGGATTGATTAGTTCATGGTCCTGCTGGGGGATAGCCACACTCTGAAATTTATAAGAAGCTTTCAATATTTGCAGTTTACCCGACAAATGTTTGTAGGGAGAGACACAGAGAACGAAGAGTAAGCTGTAACATTGAAGACAGCAAGAAATGGTGTGAGATGGCAAGAAGCGGCTGAGAGACAGCAGAGCCTGGTGGCAGTAGGCCTGAGCAGGGTCAGGAGGCAGTAGGCCCAACTGGGCCTAGCAGCAGTAAGCTGGAGTGAAAAACGTGCCTGCAGATATGGCTGAGAAGGAGCTGAGAGCTGTCTTGGTTGAAATACGTCCTGATTGACGGACTGTAACCTGTCTCCTGAGTTTTTTTTTTTTTTTTTGTTACTTCAGTGTTGATTCTGATCCTGAGTTATAACCTGTTAGTTCCCAATAAACTTCTTAACTGTAAGTACAGTTTGTGAGTTTTGTGAGATGTTACAGCTAATTACTGAGCCCAAAGATGAGAGGAAGTGTACTGAGGGAAAGAGTAGTCATTGGTGTTAGAGATGATGGAATGGTATGGCAGCTTGGAGAAGTTGGATATTTGGGACATCTTTAGTCTCTGCCTCATAGGAATCAGCTTTGTGCTGATTCTTATTACAGAAATCAACCCTTTAAAACTAGAACTTTATTATGCAATGAAAATATTTAAGGGTTATGCACATAAACTTTATAGTAGGTCTTCAAACCAATCTATTTAATAAGATCAATAATTCCTGATAAAACTAACATTATAGGTCGACAGTACATAAAATATGAGTAATTATTAAAAGATTCAATATAAAAACAATAGATTAGTTAGAATAGAAGTGAACTTTGTTTCCAAGGAGTTTTTAATTATATGATATCAATACAATTGTGTTATTATATTAAAATAGATATGACAAAGCATTAAACATGGGAGGCAAACAAAATGTGAGTTGCATTAAAGCAGGTCAAATCTATTTTCATGGGCTATAATTTCAAATAGCTTCTAGAACAACAACAACAACAAAAACCCAATGATAAGCATTGAAATAATAAGTGGGACCATAATAGCAATACGTTATAATACTATATAAGATCATTTACCAAATTAATAGCTCAGGTTAAAAATTCTATAGAGAGGGAATAAATCATTTTAGCCTGCAATGATGGGAGAAATTTCTCAGATTGAGCGGGAGGAAGTGGGTAGAAACTGAAGGCAGAAATAAGTTAATAAATTATATCATTGCAATATCCTAAATGTGAGGTGATGAATGTAGTATAAAGAAGAATGTGTGTATGTAAAACACTGAAAGAACTAACGAAAAGATCTTGATAACTTAGAAAATGTATACTGTTATGGAAAGGAAATCAAGATGACTAAACTATTCATGATAAAAAAAATCATACTATGAGTCAGAATTGACTCAACAGCAATGGTAATGGATTTATCTAGCTGATGTACTCATAGATCATATTTACCAAAGTAAGTTTAGGCTTTCTAGTTTTTCTAAAATGTAATATACAAAATATGTCCAAGGATAAATATAACCACAGTTATAATTTTTTAATTGTGCATCAATTTCTGTAACCATAAAATGGAGAGAATATTGAGTACAACTCAAAGAAGTTGTAAATATTTAATGAATTAGTACATGTAAAACTCTTAAAAAAGTGACTGGTTGAAAGTTGGTGTTCAACAAATGTTAGCTGTTATGCCTCACTGGCATTTTGCGCTGGGTCTCTGGGTGGCAAAAATGGTTGTGCTCAGCTACTAACCTAAAGTTTTGCACCATGGAAGAAAGGCCTGGTGATCTGATTTTATAAAGATTACAGACAAAAAAAAAGCCCTATGGAACAGTTCTACCCTGTAACACATGGGGCAGCTATGTGTCTGGATCAAATTAAGTACAATGGGATGGTTGGTTTTTGGCCTGGCATTTCATAGTTTTGATGTCCAAGTTGAGCCTGACCGAAGTCATGATATTTTCAATTGCCTCTTATGCATGTGAAAACTGGACAGTGAAAAAGGAAGACCAAAAGAAAACTGATACTTTTGAATTATGGTCTTGACAAAGAATAATGAGTATACCATGGACTGCCAGAAGAACTAATAAATCCATCTTAGGGGAAGCACAACCAGAATGTTCCTTAGAAGCAAGAATGATGAGACCAATCCCTGCTGAAGGACATCACACTTGGTCATTACAGGATCATTGAAAAAAACACTCAACAAGATGGATTGACACAGAGGTTGCAATAGTGGGCTCAAATATACTTACTATTGTAAGGATGGCACAGGACCAGTGAGAGAGGCTATTTTTTTGGATGGCCCAAACAGCCATAATTACTCCTTGTACCTCCCTCCCAACTCCCACCTGTTGGTGTCTTTGGGCTTCAGAACAAACCATTGCACCTTCCCCTTTGAATCCTAATAGTTTGTCTAAATAAGAAACAGAGATAAAGAGACCAATTCCAGGCTAACAATTCCTGGCTGGTGCCCCATGTCTGGCTACTCCCCACTTTGGGTGATCAGGCAGGAAAATTTGTATTGCACTTGGTGTGGTTAAATACACAAGTCCTGGAATATAAACCAGGTTGGGGAAGATCCTGTGGTTCTTCACCCACGATGCAAGGAAAGGAAGCATCTGTGGAAGTTTTCCATTCCACTAGACAGCTTTTGAGGCAGAGAGGACCCCTTGTGATGGAAATTTTCCTGTTGTACATTATCCCTTACCTGTGAGTGATTAAAATGACTTTCACTATTGCCAACACCATATATGTGTCCTGTGTGTATGACTTGATCAGGATTAAAAAAAAAAAAAAACAGTTACGGTTGAGTTGATTCTGACACATAGTGACTCTATAGGTCAGAGTAGAACTGCCCATAGGGTTTTCAAAGGGCAGCTGGTGGATTCGAACTGCCGATCTTTTGGTTAGCAGCTGAGCTCTTAACCACTGTGCCAGTGGGCTCCCTTGATTAGGATAAATTGACATAACTCACATGGAGTTGTTGGTATCACTGAGTAGAATTATCTTCCCACTACTCTGGTGGGCACTTAGGATCTGGAGACAGCTTTTAGGCAACTTGCGTGTACAACACAACTGAGCAGTACTTCATTCTGTATACATAGGATCATCATGAGTCGGAGCTCACTTGATGGCACCTAACAACAACAACATTTCATAGCTTAATCATTGATGAAGAATTGCTATCATCATGATTATTAGAAGCAATTAGAATTTATACATTGTGGTGAGAGATGGTAATACCTCTACTGAAACACCATGGCCATGTGGAAAAGGGTAAATTCCTGAACAGACTCCAGTTTATATTAGGAAAGATGAAGGGAAGAATTGGCTACTGGGTAGGAAATCAACAATCTCTTCAATAATTATTTAAAAATATTTGCCAAAAAGAGGAAACTGATACTGATCTCCACATTTAAGCTCAGAAACTTTATGTTCCTTACTTACATTTGTTTTCATTTCCTAACAGGAAACTTTAAAACCACATCAGATAACATGAAAATTAAAAATATATATGAATATATATATTGCTATTCTTCAATCACTGTAGAAAGTTTTTCCATGATATAAAGTTTCAAATGAGTGGGCAGAGAATAGTAGTATCAGATTTAAAAAAAAAGAAAAAATAGAACTAGTGCACATTAATACTAAAAGCCCGAAGTGGCGAAGGTCTAACAGATGTCTTGTGGTGCAAGTCGTAGAGCTCTGGGCTGAAAATAAATAGATTTAATTTGAAGAATGGCTGCTATTAATACATAAAATTAGGAAAGCCACTAAATTTCACCAAGTCACACTCATTTTTTTCACCCTTTTACTTTCAAAAGTAAAAAGCAAAGACGTCACTTTGAGGACTAAGTTGCACCTGACCCAAGCCATCGTATTTTTAGTTGCCTCATATGCGTGTGAAACCTGGACAGTGAATAAGGAAGACCAAAGAATATGGTATTGATGAAGAATATTGAGTATACCGTGGACTTCCAGAAGAATGAACAAGTTTGTTTTGGAAGAATTATGACCAGGATACTCCTTAGAAGAGAGGATGGTGAGACTTCATCTCACATACTTTGAAGGTCTTATCAGGAGGAACAATTCATGGAGAAGGACATCATGCTTGGTAAATTAGAGGGTCAGCGAAAAAGATCGATGAATTCCAAGATCGGTAAGCAAGATGGCAGGTAAGCTACTAGCTCAAGTCCCAAGAACTGGAGGTCAGATGAACAGGAGTCAGCTGCACGATCCAGCGGGAGCAAAAGCCAAGGAGCCTTGTCAGAAAGTCCACCTATGATTTGATGCAGGAAACTCCCTTGCAACTGACTGGCTACTCACAGCAGATCCCATCATGGATGTGATCACATTATGTCAAATCTCATCATAGAAGTAAGTGATCACATCATCATAAGACTGCCAAACTACATCATAACCGCCAAACCACTGAGAATCATGCCCCACCCAAGTTGACACAAATCCTTAACCATCACAGCACAGGACTGGGCAGTATTTTGTTTGTTGTACATAGGGTCCCTATGATTCAATGGCACCTAACAACAACAACTTTCAAATTATTTGTGTATTTGAATCTGAAGTACTCTTATACAGCATATAGTTGAATTCTTTTTAAAATTTTTATCCATTTTATCTCTCTAACTTTTGATTGTAGTGTTTAATTTGTTTACATTTAATGACACAACTGATATTAGGATTTATGCCTCCCATTTTTCTATTTTAGATTTTTCTATGACTTTCTGTTCTCTATTTTTACATTAATGCCTTCTTTTATATTAGATATTTAATATATATTAAATAGATGTTTAATATTTTCTTTTTTTCTATTTATATGAAATAGATATTTAATATTTTCTTTTGTTGTTTCCTTTACTATACTTTTTGATTTATTTTCTTAGTGGCTGTCCTGGGGATTACAATTAATACCCTAACTTATAACAATTTATTTTGTATTAATACCACCTTAATTGTGATAATATGCAAAAAATTTGCTCCTATATAGCTCTGTTCTCTACCCCTCCTTTATCATGCTGGTGTTATACAGATTTCATACTTAGACATTATAAGTCCATCAACCATATTTATTTCTTTATACAATTGTCTTCTAAATCAGAGAGGAGAAAATCATTATAGCCAAAATATATATTTATGTTGGCATTTATATTTACCTATGTTCTGTATTTCTTTACCTGTGTTCTGTGTTTCTTTACCTATGTTCTATATTTCTTCATGTGGACTCCAGTTACTATCTAGTGCCCATTCATTTCAGCTTGAAGGTCTCCTCTAGCACTTATTGTAGGACAGGTCTGCTAGCAATGAATTATCTTTTTGTTTACCTGTGAATATCTTAATTTTGCCTTCCTTTTTGCAGGATAGATTTTCTGGATGTAGAATTATTGGTTGGCAAACTTTTTGTATGAGCACTTTAAATTTTAAATATATCATCGCACTCTTTAGGGCCACAGATTCTAATGAGAAAAGAGCTATTAACATTATTGAAGATCACTTATATGTGAAGAATTACTTCTGTCTTGTGGTATTAAAGATTATTTGTTGCTGTGTTTTGATGATTTGATTATAATATGTATAATAGCAAGTCTCTTTCGGTTTATCTTACTTAGACCTCATTTAGTTTCTTGAATGTGTAGATTCATGTTTTTTCATTATATTTAGCAAATCTTGACAATTAATTAACAACTGCCTTTTTTTTCTTCTCTCCTCTCCTTATGGGATTCCTATTATGTGTATGTTGGTATACTTGATGGCATCCTACAGATCTCTGAGGCTTTGTTCATTTTTATTCATTCTTTTTTTTTCTTTCTGTTTCCCAGATTGGATAATCTCAATTGACCTGTGTTCACATTCACTGGTTCTTTCTTCTGCCAACTCAAGTCTATTATTGAGCCCCTCTGGTGAATTTTCTTTTCAGTTATTGTACTTTTCCTCTTCAGAATTTCTATTTGGTTCTTTTTTTAAATTTTTATGTCTTTAATAATAAATAAAAAGATTGTCTTAGTCATCTAGTACTGCTGTAATAGAAATACCACAAGTGCATGGCTTTAACAAAGAGAAATTTATTTCCTCACAGTAAAGTAGAATAAAAGTCCAAATTCAGGGCGTGAGCTCCAGGGGAAGTCTTTCTTTGTCTGTTGGCTCTAGAGGAAGGTCCTTGTCCTCAATTTTTCCCTGGTTAAGGAGCTTCTCAAGTGCAGAGATCTCGAGTCCAAAGGATGTGCTATGCTCCTGGTGCTGCTTTCTTGGTGGTATGAGGTCCCTCATGACTCTCTGTTTGCTTTCCTCTTTTATATCGCAAAAGAGATTGGCTTAAGACACTATCTAATCTTGTAGATCTCATCAATATAACTGCCACTAATCCATTTCAATACATCATAGTGATAGGATTTACAATGTATAGGGAAATCACATCAGATTACAAAATGGTAGACAATCATACAATACTGGGAATCATGACCTAGCCAAGTTGACAGATATTTTTTGGGAACGCAATTCAATCCATGATAATGCTTAATGATTTTCTTTTTGCTGAGACATAATTACATATTTTATGTTAGTTCTTTGCATATGGCTTGCTTAAATTCTTTGAAAATATTTAAAATAACTGATTTAAATTCTTTGTCTTGTAAGTCTGGGGTTGCTGAGTGTTAGTTCCTATTCTTGTATATGAGCCATACCTCTTTGTTTCTTTACATGTGTCTCAATTTTTTTGTTGCTGTTGAAAACTAGATTTTTTAAAAATATAATGTGCCAACCTGTCCCTAGTGTTTTCTGTTGTTAAGCTTTACTGTCATTGTTGTTCCTATTTGTTTGTTTAGTAATTTTCCTAAGTTATTTATTTAAAGTCTTTATTACTTATTATACTTGGCCTCTGAAGTTTCTGCTCAGTTAGCTTAGTGGTCAGATAATGATTTAGACATTGTCATTTTTGTTGTTAGGTGCTGTTGAGCCAGTTCTGACTCATAGTGACCCTATGTACAACAGAACAAAACACTACCCAGTCCTGCAAGATCCTCACAATCGTTGTTATGCCCTTGAACCCAGTGTTGCAGCCAATGCGTCAATCCATCTTGTTGAGGGTCTTCCTCTCTTCTGCTGACCCTCTACTTTACCAAGTATGATGTCTTTCTCCAGGGACTGATATCTCACAATAACACATCCAAAGTATGTGAGATATAGTCTCGCCATCTTTGCCTCTAAGGAGCATTCTGGTTGTACTTCCTCCGAAACAGATTTGTTCATTCTTACGGCAGTCTGTGGTATATTCAGTATTCTTCACCAACACCACAATTCAAAGGGATCAATACTTCAGTCTTCTTTATTTATAGTCCAGCTTTTACGTACATATGAGGTGACTGAAAACAACATAGTTTGGGTCAGGCACACCTTATAGTCTTCAAGGTGACATCTTTGCTTTTCAACACTTTAAAGAGGTCTTTTGTAGCAGTTATTCCCAATGTAATGCATCTTTTGATTTCTTGATTGCTACTTCCAAGGGTGATGATCGTGGATTCAAGTAAAATGAAATCCTTGACAACTTCAATCTTTTCTCCATTTATCATGATGTTGCTTATTGGTCTAGTTGTGAGGATTTTTGTTTTCTTTATGTTGCAGTGCAATCCATACTGAAGGCTGTGGTCTTTGATCTTCATTAATCAGTGCTTCAAGTCCTCTTCACTTTCAGCAAGCAAGATTGTGTTTTCATAACGCAGTTTGTTAATGAGTCTTCCTCCAACCCTGATGCCTCATTCTTCTTCATATAGTCCAGTTTCTCAGATTATTTGTTCAATATACAGATTCAATAGGTGTGGTGAAAGGATACAGCCCTGATTAGACTTACATTCCTTAAATGGCTAGAATCTATGTTTCCCAGCCTTTGCAAAGGGGCTTTGTGCGCATGTCGTTCAATTTCCAATTTTTCGTGCAAGCTGGAAGTGAAATCTAAGGCAGAGATGTAAAACCTCTTGCCTGAGCATACCTTCAGTGCTCAGGCAGGCAGTTTACATCTCTGCCTTAGACCTCACTTCCTGCTTGCACAGAGCCGTAATATCAGTCCGCGGTGAGAGCTTGGGGCCTCCTCATGTCTTTCTTGGGCATGTGCACAGCCCTACACATGCACATAGCCTTTTAGATGTGTAGAAATGTGTCAGAGTTTTTCAAAATCCCCAGCGGACATTTTAATCCACAAGATTTTACTTTTAAGTGTTTTTGGTCAACTTATTCTTTGCCCCGCCTATCGTTATTATTTCAGGCAGCTGTGATATTAAGAACTTGCTACTGGTTGTTTTTTGATAGATGCCCCAAGGGAAAAGACTGTGCTAAACAAGCTATGTTTCAGGTCAAATAAAAACAAGCTTTGCAAGTGGGGGTTTCCAGGGAATTTCCCGGTATTTAAAATAATGACAATAGTCTGAGAATGGTGCTTTTGGGGACCTCCAAATTCTTCAGTGCCTGCTAGGCTGCTGGCTTTCACAGCTGCTGTAGTTACAAGGCTGTTGCTTTTCAAGGCTTCTGTGAAGCTGAGGAAAGTGGGATGAAAAAAGCAAATGAAAACTCCACAAAGCTTTCTGTTCTTATTAATATTCCGATATTTTTCCAGAATAAATGGTTCTCACATTATTGCAAGCATTTGTTTAATTTTCAGAGTTCTGATTTTGACAAATTTTGCTAGTAATTCTGTTGCTTTTGTGAAGGAATAGATATCTGACTGGACAATTTAACATGCATAAAACATGATTAGCCGTTTGACTGGAAAAATAAAAGGTACTATAGAAGCATGTATTCAAGAATTTAGAGTCTGAAGGCAGTGTTGTGTAAAAGTGCAGTTAAATCTGAAAATTGAATAATGAACAGAAGTTTGCCAGGTGAAAAAAGCAGGAGAAGAACTTTTTAAATGGAAGCAAATAGTGGAAGTCTCAGAGTGAAAGGGTGGTGGCTCATTAGAGGAGCTGAAAGATACACAGTAAACTGGAGTAAAATCAGCCTGAGTAATGATATACCTGAAGACAGTCAGAGTACAAAGAGCTACATAAAAAAATACAAAGTTGATAAATAATTTTTTTTTTCAAAGTACAAAGGGAAGTCCCTAAAGGATTATAACTGGGGAACTAATTGGAATCAAGTATTAATTTTAGAAGTATCACTCATACTGTGTGATGCAGAATGAACTAGAGAGAACTGTTACCATAGAGACACGACTGTGGTCAAGACCACTGTGGTAGCAGTAGAGGTGAAGGGAAGTTTTTGACTTAGAGACATGGTTAGGAAGAATTTATGACTGATGGATGAAGGGATTCAAAGAGAAAACATGCAGAGAGAAAGTCAAGGATAGGTCTTATGTTTTTATTCAGACAACTGTGGAAGGTATTTCTTTAAATGAGATAGATAGATGTTGTTAGTTGTTAGGTGCCATTGAGTTGGTTCTAACTCATAGCGACCCTATGTACAAAAGAACAAAACTTACCCAGTCCTGCACCATTCTTACAATCATTATGCTTGAGAACATTGTTGCAGCCAGTGTCAATCCATCTCATTGAAAGTCTTCCTCTTTTTTGCTGACCCTCTACAAAGCATGATGTCCTTCTCCAAGGACTGATCCCTCCTCATAACATGTCAGAAGTATATGACACATAGTCTCACCATCCTTGCTTCTAAGGAGCATTCTGATTGTGCTTATTCCAAGACAGGTTTGTTCATTCTTTTGGCTGTCCATGGTATATTCAATAATCTTTGCCAACACCACAATTCAAAGGCATCAATTCTTCTTCAATCTTCCTTGTTCATCATAAAGCTTTCACATGCATATGAGGAAATTGAAAACACCATGGCTTGGGTCAGGTGCACTTTAGTCTTCAAGGTGACATTTTTGCTTTTCAACACTTTAAAGAGGCCTTTTGTAGCAGATTTTCCCAATGCAATGTGTCTTTTGATTTCTTGACTTCTGCTTCCAAGGGTGTTGATTGTGGATCCAAGTAAAATGAAATTCTTGACAAGTTCAACGTTTTCTCCATTTATCATGATGGTGCTTATTGATCCAGTTGTGAGGATTTTTGTTTTCTTTACCTTGAGCTGTAACCCATACTGAATGCTGTGGTCTTTGATCTTCATCAGTAAGTGCTTCAAGTGCTCTTCACTTTCAGCAAGCAAGGCTGTGTCGTCTGCATAATGCAGGTTGTTAATGATTCTTCCTCCAAACCTGACACGATGTTCTTCATATAGCCTAGCTTCTCGGATTATTTGCTCAGCATAGAGATTAAATAAGTGTGGTGAAAAGAGACAACCCTGATGCACACATTTCCTGACTTTAAACCACCCAGTATTCTCTAGTTCTGTTTTAACAACTGTCTCTTGTTTTATGTACATGTTCCTCATGAGCACAATTAAGTGTTCTGGAATTCCCATTCTTCACAATGTTATCCATAATTTGTTATGAGTCAGACAGTTGATTGCCTTTACCTAGTCAATAAATCACAGATAAACACCTTTCTGGTATTCTTTGCTTTCAGACAGGATCCATCTGACATTAGCAATGAGATCCCTGGTTCCATGTCTTCTTCTGAATCTGGCTGAATTTCTGGCAGTTTTCTGTCAATGTACAGCTGCAACCACTTTTGAATGATCTTCAGCAAAAATTTTGCTTGCATGTGATATTAATGATAAGTTCTGCATTTGGTTGGATCACCTTTCTTGGGAACAGGCATAAATATAGACCTTTTCCAGTCAGTTGGCTAGGTAGCTGTCTTCCAAATTTCTTGGCATAGACTAGTAAGCACTTCCAGCACTGCATCCATTTCTTGAAACACTTCAATTGGTATTCCATCAATTCCTGGAACTTTGTTCTTGCCCACATCTTCAGTGCGTCTTGGATCTCTTCCTTCTGTACCAATGGCTTCTGCTCATATGGTACCTCCTGAAATGGTTGAACGTTGACCAATTCTTTTTGGTATAGTGACTCTGTGTATTCCTTCCATCTTCTTTGATGTTTCCCACATCATTTAATAATTTTCCTGTAAAATTTTTCAATATTGCAACTTTAGACTTGAATTTTTTCTTCAGTTCTTTCAGTTTGAGAAATGCCAGGCGTGTTCTTCCCTTTTGATTTTCTAACTCCAGGTCTTTGCACATGTCATTATAATACTTTACTTTGTCTTCTTGAACCGCCCTTTGAAATCTTCTGTTTAGCTGTTTGACTTCATCGTTTCTTCTTTGCTTTAGCTGCTTGATGTTCAAGAGCAAGTTTCAGAGTCTCTTCTGACATCCATTTTGGTCTTTTCATTCTCTCCTGTCTTTTTAATGACCTCTTGCTTTCTTCATGTATGATGTCCTTGATGTCATTTCACAACTCCTATGGTCTTCGGTCATTAGTGTTCATCACATCAAATGTATTCTTGAGATGGTCTCTACATTCAGATGGGATATACTCAAGGTTGTACTTTGGCTGTTGTGGAGTTGTTCTAATTTTCTTCAGTTTCAACTTGAACTTGAATATGAGCAATTGATACTATGTTCTGCAATTGGCCCCTGGCCTTGTTCTGACTGATGATGTTGAGCTTTTCCATCGTCTCTTTCCACAGATGTAGTAGATTTGTTTCCTGTGTATTCCTTCTGGTGAAGTCCACATGTATAGTCGCTGTTTATGTTGGTAAAAAAACATTTTCATTTGAAATGAAGAAGTTGTTAGTATTGCAGAATTCTATCATGCAGTTTCTGGCATCTCTTTTATCACCAAGGCCATATTTTCCAACTACCAATCCTTCTTTCCAATTTTCCTACAGCTTTCACATTCAATGGCCAGTAATTATGAGCACAAACTGATTGCACGTTTGATCAATTACAGACTGCAGAAGTTGGTAAAAACCTTCAATTTCTTTATCTTTGGCCTTAGTGGTTGGTGCATAAATTTGAATAATAGTTGTATTAACTGGTCTTCCTTGTATACATATGAATATTATCCTGTCACTGACAGCATAGATCTTCAGGGCAGATCTTGCAATGTTCCTTTTGACGATGAATGCAACACCATTCATCTTCAAGTTGTCATTCCTGGCATAGTAGACTGTGTGGCTGTCTGACTCAAAATGGTTAATGCCAGTCCATTTCAGCTCGCTAATGCCTAGGATATCGATGTTTATGTGCCCCTTTTCATTTTTGATGATTTCCAATTTTCCTAGATTCAAACTTCATACATTCCACGTTATGATTTTTAAGGGATGTTTGCAGCTGTTTCTTCTCATTGTGAGTTATGCCACATCAGCAAATGAAGGTCCCAAAAGCTCGACTCCATCCATGTCATTAAGGCCGTCTCCACTTTGAGGAGGCAGCTCTTCCCCAGTTGTCTTTTAAGTGCCTTTCAATGTGAGGGGCTCATCTTCTGGCACTATATCAGACAATGTTCTGCTGCTGTTCATAATTTCACTAGCTAATTCTTTTCAGAAGTAGGCTGCCGGGTCCTTCTTCCTAGTCTGTCTTAGTCTGGAAGCTCTTTTAAAACCTGCCTGCCATGGGTGACCCTGCCGGTATTTGAATACCAGTGGCATAGCTTCCAGCATCTCAGCAACATGCAAGCCCCCCTGCCCCACAGTACCACAAACTGACAGACACATGGGCAGAAATAAACCTAGCATAATGTAAATGAGGTTCTTTAGAAAGAAAATCATGAAGGGTAAGAACATGATGGAATTCCCTGAACTGGGCTTCTATCTCACACCATATACAAAAAATTAGCTCAATATTGATTAAAGACCAAAATGTAAGAGCTAAAACCAGTGTACACGTTAAAAGGGTGAACCATATCATATGTGTAATATATATCAATAAAGTTGTTTTTTTTTTTTTTTTAAGTGATCAACTTAGATTTGAAGAATGAGACATGTCTGTTCTCCAGGACTTTGCCTTGTCCCCTTCCAACTACTCCTGAAAGAATAATCTCTTCCTTACAATGTCCATGAACAACCACAAATTTATTATTAAGGGAAAGCACTGGGAAGAAAGTCAGGGGAAAAAGTCTCATATCTCAACAAGGAAAGTGATTATGGAGGAAAATCACCTGGAGATCTCCCTAAACCAGCACAATTGTTGAATATATCTCCATGACATGAACAATCCAATCCATCTATGAATTTATCAAAAGGATATTTATTGCTTTTAACCAAAATAACAAAATTTCATCTAAGAATCTGATATGATGAAATAAAGATTGCTCTTTTCCCTGAGTAGTGCCTCGTTTTAATCACTGTCATCATGGTTTTATAACCATTTTCTGGAGTGAAACTAAGAAAGAAAATCTGAGCCTCTGATGAGATGAAATATGCACCCCTATACTCTGGCCTCAGTAAACAGAGCCCTAAAAAAAAAAAAAAAAAACAGTGCCATCGAGTCGATCCCGACTCATAGCAACCCTATAGGACAGAGTAGAACTGCCCATAGAGTTTCCAAGGAGCACTTGGCAGATTCGAACTGCTGACCCTTTGGTTCGCAGCCGTAGCACTTACCCACAACGCCAACAGAGCCCTAGTTTTTATTTTTTTCCCTATGAGTTATTTTATGGTTTATACAGATCTTATACGTTTTATACAAAATGTGTATTTTCATGTGTTTGAGAGTAAAAACATTCCTTGTAATCAGCCAAAAAAATGTCAGACACAAAAAAGAGTTGGAGAAACGCCTGTTGTCAGAATAAAGGCTGCAGGAAATTTTTAAATTTGTTAATTTCTTTGCAGTATCAGTTGTTATTGCTCCTAGGGAGTAAAGATTACATATAGCATTCACAGAATAAATTGATCAAAGATGAACTGCCTCTTTTTTTACTTGGATATACCTCCAATATTTCTTTAGACTATGTTTCAGATCAGGTTTCTCAGGAAACATTCTAAGATGGAATTTTTCATGCAAAATTTTTATTGGGGAAGGATTTCAAAATTAACACCTGTGGATGAGAAATAAAAAAACATTGGGCAAAGGAACAATTTGTACCGTGATATGGTCACAACAAAGAGTTTAGCTGATCCCACAAAACACTCTGGAGCTTGGTTGCTCTTCAGATTTCTCCTGATGTAAGGCAAGAAGTCCAGACTTTTATAAACCCACATGAATCAGTCATTTGATGCAGCTGGCCCTAGGGAGAGAGTAGGATTTTGAGGAAGGCAGTTCTCTTTGAGAGCCATTGCTGAGAGAGCCAGATGAAAGCCTCTGGATGGCAACTCCAAGAAGTCGAGAATAGAAGTTCTTCGGTCCTAAATGGGGACATGCCACAACATCTACAGCATATGGAAAATCATTTTCTAGATAAAAGATAAAGACATGCCAAAATAAGTTGGAAACATTTTCTTCATCAGACTTATTTTCTTAAACTAAACCCATTTGGATATCAAAATTTGGATCTCTCACATATTCTAGATGCTGAAATCAAATAGTGATTCCCTCTCAAACATGATCTTTATCCTGTATTGTCTACCCAGACAAAAACCCAGTGCCTGTATTGTCTATCTCCCCTTAATGACGTGGATGGAACCAAGCCTTCGGGACTTTCATTTGCAGATGTGGCATGACTTAAAATGAGAAGAAACAGCTGCCCACATCCATTATTAATTGGAAAATAGAATGTATGAAGTAGGAATCTAGGAAAATTGGAAATTGTCAAAAATGAAATGGAACACATAAACATCGATATCCTAGGCATTAGTGAGCTGAAATGGACTGGTATTGGCCATTTCGAATCAGACAATCATATCGTCTACTATGCAGGGAATGACAACTTGAAGAGGAATGGTGTTGCATTCATCATCAAAAAGAACATTTCAAGATCTACCCTGAAATACAATGCTGTTAGTTAAGATCTACTCTGAAGTACAATGCTGTTAATATGACTATTACTCAAATTTACACACCAAACACTAAGGTCAAAGATGAAGAAACTGAAGATTTTTACCATCTTCTGCAGTCTGAAATTGATCAAACATGCACTCAGGATGCATTGATAATTACTGGTGATTGGAATGGGAAAATTGGAAACAAAGAAGAATGATGGGTAGTTGGAATATACGGCCTTGAAACGATGCCAGAGATCACATGACAGACTTGTGAAAGACCAATGACTTCTTCATCGCAAATACCTTTTTTCACACACATAGACAGAGACTACACACATGGGTCTTGCCAGATGGTATACACAGGAATCAAATTGACCATATCTGTGGAAAGAGATGATGGAAAAGCTCAATATCCTTAGTCAGAACAAGACTAGGGGCCAACTGTGGAACAGGCCATCAATTGCTCATATTTATATTCAACGAGAATATTGAATATACCATGGACTGCTGTTAAGAATGAACAAATCTGTTTTGGAAGTACAACCAGAATGCTCCTTAGAAGCAAGGATGGCGAGACTGCATCTTTCATACTTTGGACATGTGAGGAGGTATCAGTCCCTGGAGAAGGACATCATGCTTGCTAAAGTACATAAAGAAAACAAAACAAACAAAAACAAAAAACAAAAAAAGTTGCCATCAATTCTGACTCATAGTGACCCTATAGGTCAGGGTAGAACTCCTCCATAGAGTTTCCAAGGAGTGCCTAGTGGATTTGAACTGTCAACTTTTTTTGGTTAGCAGCCGTAGCACTTAACCACTATGCCACCAGGGTTTCCATTAAAGCACATGGTCAATTAAAAAGAGGAAGACAGTCAATGAGATAGATTGACACAGTGGCTGTAACAATGGGCTCAAGCATAACAATTGTGAGCATGGCACAGGAACGGGCAGTGTTTCGTTCTGTGTCACTATGAGTTGAAAAAGACTCAAGGGCACCTAATAACTACAACAATAATAGGTTTATTTCAGAGACAAACTCTATGTGAGAGACATTAATTTGAAATTTTTCTGGCTTAATCTATTCCACCATTTTTTTGTGTGTGTGTGTTACAAATAAAGAAAATAAAAATAGCAAGCAAATGCTTTCACCAATTATAGTTAAGAAACCAGGAGGTGAGCCAGTCAAAGCCTATCTTGGTTAGGAACATGAAGGCAAGTAGCTTCTGACGTATTGACAAATCCAACATTTAGTCACATCAGTTGCACTTGCTACTGATGGTGCTAATTTGACAAAAGTGTTACTATACCAAGACCATGTGAGGGACAGAGTTAGGAGAAGAATGAAGCTGAGGTACTACAGCTTCATATTTGCATGAAACAGGGTCTAGCTTAAGAGACCTCCTATCTTAAACAGGTGAAATATGAACAGGAAGAAGAATTAAAAAAAAAAAAAACACAGTTAACAAACTCTGTAGATTAAAAACTCAGAGTCTCTTAAACAGATACTTCAAGTCTTGTGATGGCTCAGAGTTCTAGTTGTCCTGAAAAGTGGTTGTAGGGTTAGGGTCTGAGGCAGATGCCACTTTCAGCTGAGAGTGGTGAATCCAAGGTTTGACTCCTTTTAATTTGGCTACTGTAAGGGTGATGAGAAACACCTCGAAGAGTCCTTTCCACTTGGGCTGGAGAGGATTGTCTTTCCAGGCGTGCAGCAGGACCCAATCTCCAGATTGAAATGGGAGGACTGCCACCTCAGGAGGGTGTTCTTTGTCTGGTCTGAAAAGTCTCAGGGTGTAGCTAACTTCAGCCATGGATGGATCCGAGGGCTCAATGTAATTAAGGATCTTGCTCTGCTTTGTCTCTCTCTCTGGGCCCTATTTGTCTCTGCCTGGAATATTCTTCTTGCATATACAAAAAAAGTTGCTGTTATAAGCCAAAAACTCTATCCTCTTTGTTTAGCATTTCCAAAAGAAACATAACTTTTATCTTATGTTTTCCATATATCTAACCTAAAGAAGCTGTTGGCTGGCCCCACCTGGGTCACCTGCCCATTTTTTAAAGAAATTGCTTCAGCCAGGGGAACGGTGTATTCTGGCTGCAACCTCCCAGGTCTATGTTGTGTCGGCAGGTTATTTTCCAAAAAAAATAGAAAGGAAGATGTTGGGCAGACAAAATTGCTTGATATAGATATATAGCTTCTTTTAACATAGCTACAACTATGTTAAAAGAAGCTATATATCTATATCAAGCATTTTTTTTTTTATTGATCGATTGGTTTGAACGATAGGTATACTAATCTCAACGTGATTGAATTCTAAAAACAATGAACATCTAGTGGTCAGAAACAAAACAACATTAAACTGATGGACAAAATTTCTTTATTTGTCCTAATTTTAACACCACAAAGCACTGTTGTTCCATGATTCACAGAGAATGTCAGAAAAGTAAGAACCATAAAAAGTAAAAAGATTGCTTACATGGTCCCGCTCCTAAGTTTTTACAGTTAAGGCTCATAAATAAGTCATTTTACCTGCAAATATGTAATCGTAAAATTATATAATTATACAAATACACATGGTAGTAGCAGGGATAGATTTAATAACAAGTCTTGCTAAAGGGCTGTATGTTAACCAGTTTTAGAGAGCATATTTAGCAATTTTGCTTTAAGTGTTGGAATTTTTTTTTAAGTGGCCAGGTTTTGGGAATACTCACCTTTTAATTTTAATGAAAGACTCAGAGTTCATTTTCTACCAAACAAGGACGTAACTTCTACACATCTGTTTCCTGTACACGTTTCTCTTGATTTCACCACAAGTGCCACACAATTTATAGGAAGCCAATTTAATTTCTTTTCTTAGAAACAAGAAGTTACAAATTGCAAGGGTATTTTTTGAGATACTGGAAGTTTACAATTTCATTCAAGGTTTAAGAAAAAGAGTGTCTAGTTAAGTTCATAGCTGGCAACTCTAATTAGCAGAAGAAAACACCGATGCAAAATACATGTCAAACTAAAGCAATTAGTTGAATTTATCTAAGAGAACATAAAATAAAAACCTTAATAAAAAACATAAAAGTAGGACCCAATATCCCTTGAAATCCAGTGAAGCAACAAATTGCTTTTCTTAAATGTTTGTGTCTATACGAACACCAAGTGGCATCGAATAGGGAGATTCTGTTAATAACAGCAAAGTCACCTTTGTAACCAGAAGAAAGTGAAACTAGCGTCTTTCATCCCAGCTATGTGACTTGCTGATATAATTTAGCTAATATAATAAAAAATATTGCCCCGTAATTTGGGATTTGACGTAACAGATTTAGACATCAAGAGTAGTCCAACTTAAACGTCTACAAACAAGTTATTTCTATTTCACATGTTTAAGAGGAAATGTGTTTATAGAGCAATGCAATTAGTTTATTTTTGGCATATACATTTTTCATATAGTTTCTTTAGAAAAAGAAACTACTTTTATTACTGGCTTGTGGGGAATTGACTCCATCACCATTGAATTACTAACGAGCATCTTTATGCTTTTCAGCCATATACTTGGGACGCATATTCAGTTATCTCACACGGTATTCAATAACCCAGAAAGATTCTAAATCTAAATGACTAATTCACTTCATTTTAACTTTTTTTTGGTGAAGAAGATAATAATAAAAACTATAGTTTGAAAGATGACTTCCATATCCCTGATATATGACAAACTTGATGAATGAAGGCAGATATTACTAACTAGTATGTGGGAAGCCTGAGCACGTTTATCAGTGTTGGCGCTCAATAAATGTTAAGCAAACACAGCTAGATGGATTTTTTTTTTAATGCCTCAAGAAAATAATTAGGTAACTTAACAGAAGGCACAGAGTCATTGAGTTAAGGTATGCCACCTGATGATTTGTGTTTCAAGTTACCGACTAGGAGTAAATGAAATTGGCAGGCTAATTTCTGACACAACGTCACCTTTCAGCCTTTTCCTGCATGCCAGCAGGGGCTCTCACTGCAAACCTTCAGCTCCACTTGCATACTGGTGCTCTCTAGTGGTTGTGTGAGTACTTGAAGAGCAGATTACTATGTGATTATGAGACAGAAAAATTTATGTGGAGAATAAAGGGCAGGGCGCTCCCACAGTCCTCCCTACACCAACTGAATACCTTCACCAAATGCTTAACCATTTCACCACCAGGGCATTCGACCTAAAAAAACAAAACAAAACAAAACAAAACAAAAACCACATGTGTTGCTGTCCAGCGGATTGGTACTCGTAGCAACCCTACAGGACGCAGTAGAACTGCCCCATAGAGTTTCCGAGGAGCTCCCGGTACCTTCAAACTGCTGACCTTTTTGTTAGCAGCTACAGTTCAGTTCTTAACCACTACACCACCAGGATTTCCCTCTTATCCTTTGTTGTTGTTGTTGTTAGGTGCCATTGAGTCGGTTCTGACTCATAGCGACCCTATGTACAACAGAAGGAAACATTGCCCAGTCCTGAGTCATCCTTACAATCCATATGCTTGAGCTCATTGTTGCAACCACTGTGTCAATCCACCTCGTTGAGGGTCTTCCTCTTTTCTGCCGACCCTATACTCTGCCAAGCATGATGTCCTTCTCCAGGGACTGATCCCACCTGACAAGATGTCCAAAGTATGTAAGACACAGCCTTGCCATCTTGCTTCTAAGGAGCATTCTCGTTGTACTTCTAAGACAGATTTTTTCGTTCTTTTGGCAGTCCATGGTACATTCAACATTCTTCACCGACATCATTAATCTACCTTCTGCGTCCATAGATTTACGTGTTCTAGGTATTAGACACAAATGGAATCATACAATAAGTGGTCTTGTGAGGCTTGGTACACTGTTTTCAAGGTTCATCCAAGTTATAGTATGCTTCAGTATGTCTTTTATTTTTATTGTAAAATAATACTCCATTATAGGCTATTCCACATACTGTTTATCCATTCATCAGTTAATGAATACTTAGGTTGTTTCCACATTTTGGCTATTGTGAGTAATTCTGCTCTTTTTATTCTCTGTCTTTTCTATTATTGCTGTCCTGGTATGAGTTGAAATTGACTCAATGGCAATGGATTTCATCATCGTTTTTAGTGGATATGACAGTGGAGTTATATCCAGTTGTGGGTTTGATTTGCTTTTCCCTAATGACTAAGGGGAGCTCTGGTGGCACAGTGGTTAAGAGCTCGGTGGATGACAAAATTCCAGTAGTTCAAATCCACCAGCCATGCCTTGGAAACTCTATGGGGCTGTTCTACTCTGTCCTATAGGTTCGCTATGAGTCGGAATTGACTCAAGGGCAACAGGCTTGGTTTGGTTTTGGTAATGACTAATGATGTTGAGCATTTTTCATGTGCTTATTGGCTGTCTGTATTATTCCTTCTTTGAGAAATGTCTATTCAGATCTTTATTTTAATTGGGTTATTTGTCTCTTTAATATTGAGCTGTAAGTGTTCTTTGTACATTTTTGTTACAAGCACCTTCTTAGATATATGATTTGCAAGTATTTTCTCCCATTCTATGGGTTGTATTTTCACTTTCTGGATGATATGATTTGAAGCATAAAAGTTTTTTTAATTAATTTGTTTGTTTATTTGTTGTACTTTAAGTGAAATTTTACAAATCAAGTCAATGTCTGATACAAAAAGCTATATGCAACTTGCTATGCACTCCTAGCTGCTTTCCCCCTAATGAGACAGCACATTCCTCCTCTCTACCCTGTATTCCCCATGTCCGTTCAACCAGCTCCTGTCTCCCTCTTCCTTCTCGTCTTGCCTCCAGACAGGAATTGCCCACACAGTCTCATGTGTCTACTTGAGCCAAGAAGCTCGCTCCTCACCAGTATCATTATCTATCTTATAGTCCAGGCCAATCCCTGTCTGAAGAGCTGGCTTCAGGAATGGTTCCAATCTTGGGCTAACAAAGGGTCCAGGGACCATGACCTCCAGGGTCCCTCTAATCTCAGTCAGACCATTAAGCCTTGTCTGTTTACAAGATTTTGAGATCTGCATCCCACTGTTCTTCTGCTCCATCAGGGATTCTCTCTTGTGTTCCCTGTCAGGGCAGTGATCAGTGGTAGCTGGGCACTGTGTAGTTCTTCTGCTCTCAGGCTGATGTAGTCTCAGTTTATGTGGCCCTTTCTGTCTCTTGGGCTTATCTTTACCATATGTCTTTGGTGTTCTTCATTCTCCTTTGCTCCAGCTGGGTTGAGACCAATTGACGCATCTTAGATGGCTGCTTCCTAGCATTTAAGGCCCCAGACACTTCTCACCAAAGTGGGTGAAGCATAGAAGTTTTTAAGTTTGATGAAGCCTGATTTAGCAAGGTTTCTTTTCTCACTGATGGTTTTGGTCCCATATCTAAGAAAGCTTTATCTAACCTTAGATCATGACCTTTTCTGCCTAAGCTTTCTTCTAAAATTTTAGTTTTAGCTGTTACATTTAGATCTATGATCCATTTTGAGTTAATTTTTGAGTATGGTATAAGGAAATGTTCTAAAGTTCTTTTTTCGTATGGCTATTCAGTTGTCCCAGTACCACTCATTTAAAACTACTCTTTCCCCATTAAATTGTCCTGGCACCTGTCATGGATTGAATTGTGTCCTGCTAAAATATGTGTCAACTTGGTTAGGCCATGGTTCACAGTATTGTGTGATTGTCCACCATTTTGTCATTTGATGAGATTTTCCTTTGTGTTGTAAATTCTATCACTATGAGGTTAATAAGATGAATTATTGGCAGTTATATTGATGAGATCTACAAGATTAGATAGTGTCTTAAGCCAATCTCTTTGGAGATGTAAAAGAGAGAAGCCAGCAGAGAGACCTGGGGATCTCATACCACCAAGACAGCAGCACCAGGAGCAGCACTAGATGACTAAGCACCCTTGTCAAAAATCAGTTAACTAAAAAAGCAAGAGTTTTTTTTCTTGACTCTCAATTCTATTTCTTTGGTTATCTTTATGCCTGTACCACACTGTATGGATTACTGCATTGATTACTGCAGCTTTGTAGTAAGTTTTGAAAATGGGCTGTGTGAATCCTTCAATTTTGCCCTTCTTTTTCTTTTCAAAATTGTTTTGGCTAGTCTCAGTTCCTTAAATTTTCATATACCTTTTATGATCAGCTTGTCAATTTCTGTTAAAAAAAAAAAAAAGCAAACAAAACAAAAACGCAGCTAGCCATTATTTGATAGGAGTTGCATTAAGTCTGTAAATCTATTTGGGGAGAATTGCCATCTTAACAATATTGTCTTCTAATCTCTAAATATGTCTTTCCATTTTTTTGGTCTTTAATTTCTTTTAATAATGTTTTGTAATTTCAGAGCGCAATCTTTCATTTCTGTCACTAAATTTAATTTTTAAGTATTCTATTATTTTTTATGATATTATAAATGGAATTGATTTCTTAATTTAATTTCCAGTTGATTCATTGCTAGTGTATAGACATACCCTTGGTTTTTGTATATCAATTTTTGATCCTGCAAACTCACTGAATTTTTTTAGTAATTCTAACAGTTTTTTTGGTGGAGTCTTTAGGAAGTTCTATATTCAAGATCATGTCATCTGCAAATAGACAGATCCTTTCCAGTCTGGATGCATTTAATTCTTTTTGTTGCCTAATCTCCTAACTAGAATATTCAGCACAATATTAGATATAAGTGGCAAGAGGAGGGGCTAAGATGGCAGAGCACTCAGCCACTTTCAGTGGTCCCTCTTATGACAAAGACCTGTAAAAATGAGTGAATTGATTATATATGACAATCTAGGAGCCCTGAACATCAAAGTTGAGGAAACGGATTGAGCAGCAGTGGGAAGAAGAGATGGTTCAGAAACAGCAAGAAGTTGCTGGACCTGACACAGAGGGCACCAGCACCCCACAGGCTGGATCCACTGGAGCAGTGTGAGTGTGGTGAGACAAGCAGTGGTGTTCTGGATGAGTTTTCCACATCAGGAGATACCGAGCAGCGGAGAGGTCACTCACATCTCCAGGGTCAGTGAAGAGCAGCACTCTCGGTATAAGTACTTGTGTCTAATCTTTCACACAGACCAAAAAAAAAAAAAAAAAAAACCCCTTTGGAAAAAACTCTCTCCCATTTAACTGACCCCTCCCAGCTCTTCACTAGGTCCTGAGCTGGCTTCAGTGATAGTTGCTTTCCCTGGGATGGAAGTAAGACCTGTCGTGTACTCTGAGCCATTCTCCTGGCTTTGGAGAAGGAACAAATTAACAAACAGGGGAAAAATAATTTGCCGGCTCCCCTAAGTTGGGAACTCAGGGCATAAACAGCTTCTTTGCCTAGGCACAGGTACAAGCAGTCCATGGACTTTGAATGCCTTTCACCCCTGCATAGACCTGTTTGGGTCCATTTCAGCAGCATAGGCCCTCATTAGCACAGTACAACAGGGTATATACCTGAAGTTGAACTTTAGCTGTTTCAGCTATATGGTGGAGGGGCAGATTCATGACTCTTATACTCCTCTGCCTATAAAGCAGGGCCCTCACCTACCCACATCAGGGGCCTGAGGAGTGATGACTTCCCCCACACCACCTAGCCACCCTCGACAGTGATCTAAGGATAAGTGATACCTCCCAGCCCTGACAGCCAACAGCATTGTCTGGCTTAAGAACCCACCCACTTGGCGTTCCAGGGAGCAGGGACATGCTTTCCTCACAGACACTCAGGGGCACTTGTCAGTCCCCTGCCCCACTCAGCATATGAACCCCTATTGCAACCAGATACCTGTGCCTACACCAATCACCCCTGCTCATCTAAGACTGTAGATGAGAGCCTGCACCACACGTTTGGTGACAGACTATCTGGATACCTGAGCTGAATCCATACAAGAAAAGTAAAAGGATTCCTGGGCTCATATACCTAGTAACAGCACTAACCACCTGGTGACAGGACTTTAGAGTTTCAAAGGCACCAAAAATCAAACTAGCTCACTCAAGGAACCTATTTGGGCATATCAAAACAAAACAGAACAGGAAGCTAGGACACAGTAAGCAAGACAAAATAAATAAATACAATAATGTATTGATGGCTCAGATACAACAGTCAATGTCAAATCACATAAAGAAGCAGACCATGGTGCGTTCAGCAAGCTCCCAAAACAAGGAATCAAGAAATTTTCCAGATGAAAAGAAATTCTTGGAACTACCAGGGGTAGAATACAAAAGATTAATATACAGAACTCTTCAAGAGATCAGGAAGGAGATCAGGCAAAATGCAGAACAAGCCATGGAACTCATAGACATAGAATTAGAGGAACTTCAGAAGATTAGAGAAGAGAATAATGAGAAATTTAAAAGACTGCAAAAATCCAAGAGACAGCAAACAGAAATTCAGAAGATTAACAATAAAATTTCAGAATTAGACAACACAATAGAAAGTCACAGGAGCAGAACTGAGGAAATGGAAGTCAGAATTAGTGAGATTAAAGATAAAGCACTCGACACCAACTTATTTGAGGAAAAATTAGATAAAAGAATTAAAAAAATGAAGAAACCCTAAGAATTATGAGGGACTCTATCAATAGAAATAACCTATGAGTGAATGGAGTAATGAAACAAGGGGGAGGGGGAATAAAAAAAATACAGAGAGAATTGTTGAATATTTGTTGGTAGAAAACTTCCCTGATATTCTGAAAGATAAGAAGATATCTACCCAAGAAGCTCATCAAAACCTGTACCAGGTAGATCCCAAAAGGAAGTCACCAAGACATATTATAATCAAACTTGCCAAAACCAAAGATAAAGAGGATTTTAACAGCAGCTAGGAATAAATGAAAAGTCACCTACAAAGGAGAGTCAATAAGAATAAGCTCAGACCACTGAGCAGAAACCATGTAGGTAAGAAGTCAATGGGATGACATATTTAAAGCCTTGAAGGAGAAAGATTTCCAGACATGAATTATATATCCAGCAAAACTATCTCTCAAATAATATGAAGGCAAAATTAGGACATTTTCAGATAAACAAAAGTTTAACAAATTTGGGAAAACCAAACCAAAATTACAAGAAATACTAAAGGGAGTCACCCAGTTAGAAAACCAATAACATTGGATAATGACCCAAGACTAAAACACAGGACAGAACAACAAGATATCGACCCAGATAGGGAAATCACAAAAATAAATCAAAGCTAAAATGCTTGATAGAGGGAAACAATCATTATGTCATTATGTAAAATATGACAACATTAAATCAAAAAAGAGGGATTTAAAAATGTAGCCATAGATCTATCATATGGAGAGGATGTGAAGGAAATATAAATAAATAAAACTTTGATTTAAACTTAGAAAAATAGGGGTAAATATTAAGGTAACCACAAAGGAAACTAACAATCCTACAAATCAAAATAAAAAAAAAGAAAAATTCAGCAATTACAAAAGCAACAACAATGAAAAAAAGGAAAAGACAATATATAAAGAAAAACTACTCAGCACAGAAAATTAAGTGGGAAAAAGAATCTGTCATCAACACACACACAAAAAGACAACAGAATGACAGCACACCTACTTATAATTACTCTGAATGTAAATGGACTAAATGTACCAATTAAGAGACAGAAAGTGGCAGAATGAATTAAAAAACACAATCTGTCTATATGCTATCTAAAAGAGACACACCTTAGACTTAAAGACATAAACAAACTAAAACTCAAAGAAAGGAAAAAATACATATCAAGCAAACAACAATAAAAAAGAGCAGGAGTTGCAATACTAATCTCTGACAAAATAGATTTTAATTTAAAATCCACCACAAAAAATAAGCAAGGACACAATATAATGATTAAAGGGATCAATATACAAGCAGGATATAACCATAATAAATATTTATGCACCCAACAACAGGGCTCCAAAATACGTCAAAAAAAAAAAAAAAAACTGGGTGGGGGGCCAAGATGGCTGACTAGGCAGATGCTACCTTAGATTCCTCTTGCAACAAAGACTCGGAAAAACAAGTGAATCGATCACATACATGACAATCTACGAACCCTGACCATCAAACACAGATCTAAAGCGTTGACCTGAGTGACAAGTGAGTGAAAAGCTGCATCCTGAACCAGCGACTGCTTCTGGAACCCGCTACCCACCCCACAGCCTTGAGCCCCGGTGGTTCCGTGGTGCCAAGTGGCGGGGATGATTGCGGCTTGCTGAAGTGGGGCAGGCATGGGACACAGCCCTAACCCCTAGCCCCCTGGGGTAACCTCTGTAGAGACTCAGCTAGCGCAAGCAGGCTGCACACAGACAGGGCTAACGAGGGAACGAACAACCACGGAGAAGCAACAACTGCTTTCAGAGCCTGGAGCCAGCGTCCCAGTCAGAAAACCCTGGCGCCGGGCTTTGGACTGGGTGCAGGGTAGCTAAGCATGGCATCCTGAGACGGTGCAAACACAGGACGCAGCCCTAGCCCCCTGAAGTGGTCTCAGGGGAACCCCAGCCAGTGCACGAAGGCAGCGCAGCGACGTGGCTAACAGGAGGGGAAGTCACCGGGAGGCAGCGACTGGTTTTGGAGCCAGGATTGCGGTGTCCCAGCCAGGGAACCTTGGCTCTGGACTTTGGACTGGGAGCGGAGGAACTGAGACAGCACAAGCACAGGACTCAGGCCTGACCCTAGGGGGCAATTTTGACCCAGCCAGCACACACAGTCCACGCGCTCTGCGCCCTTAGGGAATCTCAGATAAAACAGTCATCCCAAGCAAGATAAGTAACTTTGTCTATATTCTGGGGTGCTACTCTCTCCTACCTACCTGATCCCTCCCCTCCCCTTCCCAGGCAGCTTCATTAACATTGGAATTTCCTGGGCCAGAGAGTGAAGTGCTCTGTGTTTTTTTTTTTCTTTGTTTGTTTGTTTTGTCTTTTCCTAATCTATTCTCCTGGCTTGAGAGAAGTAGCTACAAAAAACCCAGGAACCAAGAATCCTTCCCTGACTTCCCAAAATTGGACTAAAAATACAGAACCAGCTCCAGCCAAGCATTTGAGATCCACAGTCTTGGGCTTTCATCCCTACAGGGAACAAGGTGGCTATTATAATGCAAAGGCAATTCTGATGGAGATCTGACTGTAACTGTTTTAGCAGATTACTGGAAAGACAAGTTTCCCAGGTCTGATATCTCTACCTATTAAACAGAGCCCTCACTGATTCACAACGGGGAACTGAGGGCTGAAGATCCACCCAAACCACCTAACCTCCTGTCATAGAGGTCTGAGGATAGTGACATCTACCAATCTGTAGAGGTACATGGATTGGGTGCCTAAGGTACAGCTGCAGAGCCTGCCCACCAAAGTGTTTAGGAACAGAGACACACTTACCTCACTGGCACTTGGGGGAAGCCTGTCAGCATCCTGCCCCCCTGGAGTGTGACCCCCTGCTGCTACTAGAATCTGGTGCACACAACTATCAATACTACTCCTCTACGTGAATAGGTGACAGTCTACACCACACGCTTGGTGACCCAAAATCAGATTCTACTAAAGAATAGTGAATGGACTCTTAGACTTATATTTCTGGCAACGGCCCAAACCAGCTGGTAAGAGGACATAAGTGATTCAAAGCCTAAAACAATCAAGATAGCACAATCTAGTAGCCCATCTACGTACACTGAAAGAAAACAAAACAATATAAGTCTCAATGAGCAAATATAAAATAAACCATTACAATATCTTATAGATGGCTCGGAGACAGCAGTCGATATCAAACCACATGAAGAAGCAGACCATGATTGCTTCTAAAAAAAAAAGAATTTTTTTTTTTTTTTTTTTTACCTTCTACAACTCCCCAAATTAAAGAATCAAAATCTTTCCCAAATGCAAATACAATGCTGGAATTGCCAGATGCAGAATATAAAAAACTAATTTACAAAATGCTTCAAGACATGAGGGGTGACATCAGAAATGAAATAAGGCAATCTACAGAAAAAGCCAAGGAACACACTGATAAAGCAGTTGAAGAACTCAAAAAGATTATATAAGAACGTAGCGGAAAAATTAATAAGCTATAAGAATCCATAGAGAGCATTCAGAAATCAAAAAGATTAACAGTAAAATTACAGAATTAGACAACTCAATAGGAAGTCAGAGGAGCAGAATTGAGGAATTAGAATAAGGAGTGGGGCAGCTGGAGGATAAAGCAATTGACACCAATATAGCTGAGGAAAAATCAGATAAAAGAATAAAAAAAAAAATGAAGAAACCCTAAGAATTATGTTGGACTCTATCAAGAAGAATAACTTGCGTGTGCTTGGTGTTCCACAACAAGGAGGGATAACAGAAAATACAGAGAGAATAGCTGAAGATCTGTTGGCAGAAAACTTCCCTGACATCATTAAAGACAAAAGGGTAGCTATCCAAGATGCTCATCGAACCCCATATAAGATTGATCCAAAAAAAAATCACCAAGACATATTATCATCAAACTTGCCAAAACCAAACATAAAGAGAAAATTTTAAAAGCAGCCAGGGATAAAAGAAAGGTTTCCTACAAAGGAGAATCAATAAGAATAAGCTCACACTACTCAGCAGAAACCATGCAGTCAAGAAGGCAATGGGATGACATATACAGAGCACTGAAGGAGAAAAACTGCCAGCCAAGGATCATTTATCCAGCAAACTCTCTCTCAAGTATGAGGGTGAAATTAAAACATTTACAGATAAATACAAGCTTAGAAAATTTGCAAAAACCAAACCAAAGCTACAAGAAATACTAAAGGAAATTGTTTGGTCAGAAACTCAATAACATCAGATAACAACACAATACAAGGTCACAGAACAGAACATCCTGATATCAACTCAAATAGGGAAATCACAAAAACAAATTAAGATTAATTTTAAAAAGAAAACAATGCTCAAAACAGGGAATCATTGAACTCAATATGTAAAAGGTCACAATAATCAAAAAGAGGGACTAAATACAGGAAGCAGAGAACTGCCATATGGGGAGGAAAACAAGGCGATATAGGACGATACAAGTTAGGTTTTTACTTAGAAAAATAGGGGTAAATATTAAGGTAACCACAAAGAGTTATAACAATTCCATAACTCAAAATAAAAACCAAAAAAAACATAATGACTCAGCAAACATAAATTTGACTACTATGAAAATGAGGAACAAACAATTTACAAAGAAAAACATCTCAGCACAAAAAAGTAAGTGGAAAAATGAAATTGTCAACAACCCACAAAAAAGCATCAAAATGACAGCACAAAACACATACTTATCTTTAATTATGCTGAATGTAAACGGACTAAATGTACCAATAAAGAGACAGAGAGTCTCAGACTGGATAAAGAAACACAATCCGTCTATATGCTGCCTACAAGAGACACACCTTAGACTTAGAGACACAAACAAACTAAAACTCAAAGGATGGAAAAAAATATATCAAGCAAACAACAAGCAAAAAAGAGCAGGAGTAGCAATATTAATTTCTGACAAAATAGACTTCAAAGTTAAATCCACCACAAAGGATAAAGAAGGACACTACATAATGATTAAAGGGACAATTGACCAGGAAGATATAACCATATTAAATATTTATGCACTCAACGACAGGGCTGCAAGATACATAAAACAAACTTTAACAGAACTGAAAAGTGAGATAGACACCTCCACAAGTATAGTAGGAGACTTCAACACACCACTTTCGGAGAAGGACAGGAATCCAGGAAGAAGCTCAAGAGAGACACGGAAGACCTAATTGCTACAATCAACCAACTTGACTTCATAGACCTATACAGAACACTCCACCCAACAGCTGCAAAATATACTTTTTTTCTAATGCACATGGAAGATTCTCTAGAATAGACCACATATTAGGTCATAAAACAAACCTTTGCAGAATCCAAAACATCGAAATATTACAAAGTATCTTCTCAGACCACAAGGCCATTAAAGTAGAAATCAATAACAGAAAAGTCAGGAAAAAGAAATCAAATACTTGGAAACTGAACAATACCCTGCTCAAAAAACACTGGGTTATAGAAGACATAAAGGAGGGAATAAAGAAATTCATGGAATGCAAGGAGAATGAAAACACTTCCTATCAAAACCTCTGGGGCACAGTAAAAGCAGTCCTCAGAGGTCAATTTATATCGATAAATGCACACACACAAAAAGAAGAATGAGCCAAAATCAGAGAACTGTCTCTACAACTTGAACAAATAGAAAGCAAATAACAAAAGAATCCATCAGGCACCAGAAGAAAACAAATAATAAAAATTAGAGCTGAACTAAATGAAATAGAGAACAGAAAAACAATTGAAAGAATTAACAAAGTTAAAAGCTGGTTCTTTGAAAAAATTAACAAAATTGATAAACCATTGGCCAGAGTGACTAAAGAAATATAGGAAACAAATAACCCAAATAAGAGACGAGATGGGCCATATCACAACAGACTCAACTGAAATTAAAAGAATCATATCAGATTATTACGAAAAATTGTACTCTAACAAATTTGCAAACCTAGAAGAAATGGATGAATTCCTGGAAAAACACTACCTACCTAAACTAACACAATCAGAAGTAGAACAACTAAATAGACCCATAACAAAAAAAGAGATTGAAAAGGTAATCAAAAAACTCCCAACAAAAAAAATCCCGGGCCCAGACGGCTTCACTGCAGAGTTCTACCAAACTTTCAGAGAAGAGTTAACACCACTACTAGTAAAGGCATTTCAAACCATAGAAAATGATGGAATACTACCTAACTCATTCTATGAAGCCAGCATATACCTGACACCAAAACCAGGTAAAGACACCACAAAAAAAGAAAATTACAGACCTATATCCCTCATGAACATAGATGCAAAAATCCTCAACAAAATTCTAGCCAATAGAATTCAACAACATATCAAAAAAATAATCCACCACGATCAAGTGGGATTTATACCAGGTACAAGGTCGGTTTAATATTAGAAAAACCGTTAATGTAATCCACCATACAAATAAAACAAAAGACAAAAACCACACGATCTTATCAATTGATGCAGAAAAGGCGTTTGACAAAGTCCAACACCCATTCGTGATAAAAACTCTCAGCAAAATAGGAATTGAAGGAAAATTCCTCAACATAATAAAGGGCATCTATACAAAGCCAACAGCCAACATCATTCTAAATGGAGAGAGCCTGAAAGCATTTCCGTTGAGAACAGGAACCAGACAAGGAAGCCCTTTATCACTGCTCTTATTCAACATTGTGCTAGAGGTCCTAGCCAGAGCAATTAGGCTAGACAAAGAAATAAAGGACATTCGGATTGGCAAGGAAGAGTTAAAATTATCTTTATTTGCAGATGACATGATCTTATACACAGAAAACCCTAAGGAATCCTCCAGAAAACTACTGAAACTAATAGAAGAGTTTGGCAGAGATTCAGGTTACAAGATAAACATACAAAAACCACTTGGATTCCTCTACATCAACAAAAAGAACATCCAAGGGGAAATCACCAAATCAATACCATTCACAGTAGCCCCCAAGAAGATAAAATACTTAGGAATAAATCTTACCAAAGATGTAAAAGGCCTATACAAAGAAAACTACAAAGTACTACTACAAGAAACTAAAAAGGACCTACATAAGTGGAAAAACATACCTTGCTCATGGATAGGAAGACTTAACATAGTAAAAATGTCTATTCTACCAAAAGCCATCAATACATACAATGCACTTCCGATCCAAATTCCAAAGACATTTTTTAATGTGATGGAGAAACAAATCACCAACTTCATATGGAAGGGAAAGAAGTCCCGCAAAGTAAAGCATTACTAAAAAAGAAGAAGAAAGTGGGAGGCCTCACTCTACCTGATTTTAGAACATATTGCACAGCCACAGTAGTCAAAACAGCCTGGTACTGGTACAACAACAGGCACATAGACCAATGGAACAGAATTGAGAACCCGGATATAAATCCATCCACATATGAGCAGCTGATATTTGACAAAGGCCCAGTGTCAGTTAACTGGGGAGAAGATAGTCTTTTTAACAAATGGTGCTGGCATAACTGGATATCCATTTGCAAAAAAAAAGAAACAGGACCCATACCTTCCACCATGCATAAAAACTAACTCCAAGTAGATCAAAGACCCAAACATAAAGACTAAAACTATAAAGATCATGGAAGAAAAAATAAGGACAATGTTAGGAGCCCTAATACAAGGCATAAGCAGAATACAAAACATTACTAAAAATGACGAACAGAAACTAGATAACTGGGAGCTCCTAAAAATCAAACACCTACGCTCATCTAAAGACTTCACCAAAAGAGTAAAAAGACCACCTACAGATTGGGAAAAAATTTTCAGCTATGACATCTCCGACCAGCACCTGATCTCTAAAATCTATATGATTTTGTTAAAACTCAACCACAAAAAGACAAACAACCCAATCAAAAAGTGGGCAAAGGATATGAACACGCACTTCACTAAAGAAGATATTCAGGCAGCTAACAGACATTTGAGAAAATGCTCTCGATCATTAGCCGTTAGAGAAATGCAAATTAAAAGTACGATGAGATTCCATTTCACTCCAACAAGGCTGACTTTAATCCAAAAAACACGAAATAATAAATGTTGGAGAGGCTGCGGAGAGATTGGAACTCTTATACACTGCTGGTGGGAATGTAAAATGGTACAACCACTTTGGAAATCTATCTGGCATTTTCTTAAAAAGGTCGAAATAGAACTACCATACAACCCAGAAATCCCACTCCTTGGAATATACCCTAGAGAAATAAGAGCCTTCACAAGAACAGATATATGCACACCCATGTTTATTGCAGCACTGTTTACAATAGCAAAAAGCTGGAAGCAACCAAGGTGTCCATCAATGGATGAATGGTTAAATAAATTATGGTACATTCACACGATGGAATACTACGCATCGATAAAGAACAGTGATGAATCAGTGAAACATTTCATAACATGGAGGAACCTGGAAGGCATTATGCTGAGTGAAATTAGTCAGATGCAAAAGGACAAATACTGTATAAGACCACTATTATAAGTTCTTGAGAAATAGTATAAACTGAGAAGAACACATTCTTTTGTGGTTACGAGAGGGGGGAGGGAGCGTGGGAGAGGGTTATTTACTGATTACTTAGTAGACAAGAACTACTTTAGGTGAAGGGAAGGGCGATATTCAATATAGGGAAGGTCAGCTCAATTGGACTGGACCAAAAGCAAAGAAGTTTCCGGGATAAACTGAATGTTTTGAAGGTCAGCCGGGCAAGGGCAGGGGTTTGGGGACCATGGCTTAAGGGGACTTCTAAGTCAATTGGCATAATAAACTCTATTATGATAACATTCTGCATCCCACTTAGAAGTGTGGCATCTGGGGTCTTAAATGCTAACAAGCGGCCATCTAAGGTGCATCAATTGGTCTCAACCTGTCTGGATCAAAGGAAATTGAAGAACACCAAAGTCACACAATCACTATGAGCCCAAGACAGAAAGGGCCACGTGAACTAGAGAAGTACATCATCCTGAGACCAGAGGAACTAGATGGTGCCTGGCCACAACTGATGACTGCCCTGTTAAGGAATGCAACAGAGAACTCCTGAGGGAGTAGGAGAACAGTGGGATGCAGACACCAAGTTCTCGTAAAAAGACAAGGCTTAATGGTCTGACTGAGACTAGAAGAATCCCTGCAGTCATGGTCCCCAAACCTTCTGTTGGCCCAGGACAGGAACCATTCCCGAAGACTACTCATCAGACATGGAAGGGACTGGACAACGGGCTGGAGAGAGATGCTGATGAAGAGTGAGCTACTTGTAGTAGGTGGACACTTGAGACTGTATTGGCATCTCCTGTCTGGAGGGGAGATGGGAGAGTAGAGAGAGTTAGAAACTGGCAAAAGGGTCACGAAAGGAGAGACTGGAAGAAGGGAGCGGGCTGACTCATTAGGGGGAGAGTAAATGGGAGTATGTAGTAAGGTATATATAAGCTTACATGTGACAGACTGACTTGATTTGTAAACTTTCACTTAAAGCACAAAAAAAATTATTAAAAAAATAAAAACTGTAACAGCACTGAAAAGAGAGATAGATAGCTCCACAATTATAGTAGGAAACTTCAGCACACCACTTTCAGTGAAAGACAGGACATCCAGAAAGAAGCTCAATAGAGACACGGAAAATCTAAATGCCACAATCAACTATCTTGACCTCATAGATATATACAGAACACTCTACTCAGCAGCAGCCACTTATGTGTTCTCTTCCAGCACACGTGGAACATTCTCCAGAATAGATCACATATTAGGTCACAGAGCAAGCCTTAACAGAACCCAAAACGTTGAAATATTATGAAGCATCTTTTCTGGCCATAAAGCCATAAAAGTAGAAATCAATAACAGAAAAAGCAAGGAAAAAAAAAATCAAACATATGTAAATAGAACTACAGCTTGCTCAAAAACTATTGGGTTATAGAAGAAATTAAGGATGGAATAAAGAAATTCATAGAATCAAATGAGAATGAAAACACTTTCCACCAGAGCCTCTGTGGCATAGCAAAAGCAGTGCTTAGAGGTCAAATTTTAGCAACAAATGCACACATCCAAAAAGAAGAAAAGGGCCAAAATTAAAGGAGTATCTCTACAACTCCAACAAATAGAAAGCCGCGAAAGAAGCCCTGGGCACAAGAAGAAAGCAGATAATAAAAATCAGAGCAGAATTAAATGAAATAGAGAACAGAAAGACAACTGATAGAGTTAACAAGACCAAAACTGGTTCTTTGAAGACATCAACAGAATCAGTGAAGCACTGGCCACAGTGACAAAAGAAAAACAGGAGAGGAAGCAAATAACCTGGATAAGAAATAAGACATGCAATATCACAACAAATCCAACAGACATTAAAAGAATCATAACTGAATACTATGAAAAATTGTACTCTAACAAATTTGAAAACCTAGAGGAAATGGACAAATTTCAGAAACACACTACCTCCTAAATTAACACAAACAGAGATAGAACAACTAAATAGACATAAAACAAAAGGAGAGATTGAGAAGGTAATTAAAACACTCCCAACAAAAGAAAGCCCTGAGCCTGAGGGCTTCAAAGGAGAGTTCTACCAAACTTTCAGAAAAGAGTTAATACTACTAAAGGTATTTCAAAGCATAGAAAATGGTGGAATACTCCCAAACTCCTCGTTCTATGAAACGAGCATAGTCCTGATACCAAAACCAGGTAAAGACACCACAAAAAAAGAAAGTTACAGACAAATATCCCTCATGAACTTAGATGCAAAAATCCTCGACAAAATTCCAGCCAATAGAATTCAAAACACGTCAAAAAAAATAATTCACCATGAACAAGTGGGATTCATACCAGGTATGCAGGGATAGTTTAACATTAGAAAAAACAATCAATGTAATCCATTACATACATAAAACAAAACACAAGAACCACATGCCGGCAGAAAAGGCATTTGACAAAGTTCAACACCCATTCATGATAAAAACTCTCAGCAAAATAGGAATAGAAGGAAAATTCCTCAACATGATAAAGGGCATTTCTGCAAAGTCAACAGCCAACATCATCCTAAATGAAGAGATTCTGAAAGCGTTTCCCTTGAGATCCAGAACGAGACAAGGATGCCCTTTATCACCACTCTTATTCAACATTGAGTTGGAGGTCTTAGCCAGAGCAGTCAGGTTAGATAAAGAAATAAAGGGCATCTAGGTTGTCAAGGAAGGAAGTAAACGTGTCTCTATTTGCAGATGATATGATCTTATACACAGAAAACCCTAAAGAATCCACAAGAAAAGTACTGGAACTAATAGAAGAGTTCAGCAAAATATCAGGATACAAGAGAAACATACAAAAATCAGTTGGATTCCTCTACACCAGCAAAGAGAACGTTGAAGAGGAAATCACCAAATCAATGCTATTTACAACAATCCCCAAGAAGATAAAATACTTGGGGATAAGTCTAACCAGACAAGTAAAAGACCTATACAAAGAAAGCTAGAAGACACTGCTTCAGGAAAACAAAAGATACCTACGTAAGTGGAAAAACCTGCCTTGCTCATGGATAGGAAGACTCAACATTGTAAAAATGTCTGTTCTACCCAGAGCAATCTATAGATATGATGCAATTCTGATCCAATTCCAAGGGCATTTTTTAATGAGATGGAGAAACAAATTACCAACTTCATATGGAAATGGAAGAGACCTCAGAGAAGTAAATCATCACTGAAAAGAACAAAGTGGGAGGCCTCATACTACCTGATTTTAGAACCTATTTTACCGCCACAGTAGTCAAAATAGCCTGGTACTGGTACAACAACAGATACATAGACCAATGGAAAAGAATTGAGAATTCAGGCATAAATTCATCCACTTATGAGCAGCTGATATGTGACAAAGGCCCAAAGTCCATTAATTGGGGAAAAGACAGTCTTTTTAACAAATGGTGCTGGCATAACTGGATATCCATCTGTAAAAAAATGAAACGATACCCATACCTCACACCATGCACAAAAACTAACTCAAAATGGATCAAAGACCTAATTATAAAATCTAAAACGATAAAGATCATGGAAGAAAAAATAGGAACAATGCTAGAAGTCCTAATACATGGCATAAAAAGAATACAAAACATTACTAACAATGAAAAACACCAGAAGAGAAACTAGGAGATGAGAAGCTCCTAAAAATCAAACACTTATGGCTCATCTGAAGACCTCAAAAAAAGAGTAAAAAGACAGCCTATAAAGTGGGAAAAAAATTTTGCCTATGACAAATCTGATCAGGGTCTAATCTCTAAAATCTACAAGATAGTGCAAAACCTTAACAACAAAAAGACAAATAACCCAATTAAAAAATGGGCAAAGGATATAAACAGGCACTTCACCAAAAAGACATTCAGGCAGCTAACAGGCACATGAGGAAATGCTCAGGATGATTAGCCATTAAAGAAATGCAAATCAAAACTACAATGAGTTAGAATCTCCCTCTAACAAAAAAGGCTGGCATTAATCCTAAAAACATGAAGTAATAAATGTTGGAGAGGTTGTGGAGAGACTGGAATACTTCTACATTGCTGGTGGGAATACAAAATGGTACAGCCACATTGGAAATTTATTTGGAGCTTTAGAAATACCATGTGATCCAGCAATCCAACTCCTTGGAATATATCCTAGAGAAATAAGAGCCCTTACACAAATAGATATATGCACACCCATGTACATTGCAGCACTGTTTACAATAGCAAAAAGATGGAAACAACTAAGGTGCCTGTCAATGGATGAATGTATAAACAAATCATGGTATATTCACACAATAGATTACTATCCAGCAATAAAGAACAATGATGAATCCATGAAACTTCTTACAACACGGAGGAATCTGGAAGGCATTATGCTGAGTGAAATTAGTCACAAAAGGACATGTATTGTATAAGATCACTATTATAAGAACTCAAGAAAAGGTTTAAACACAGAAGAAAACATTCTTTGATGGTTATGAGGGTGGGGAGTGAGGGAGATGGGTACTCACTAACTAGACAGTAAAAAAAACAGTAGGTAAGAATTATTTTAGGTGAAGGGAAGGACAGTACACAACACAGGAGAAGTCAGCACAACTGGACTAAACCAAAACCTAAGAAGTTTACTGAATACAATCAAACACCTTGAGGGACAGAGTAGCAGCGGCGGGCATCTGGGGACCATGGTTTCAGGGGACATCTAGGTCAATTGGCATAACAAAGTGTAATTAAGAAAACGTTCTGCATCCCACTTTGGTGAGTGGTGTCTGGGGTCTTAAAAACTTCCAAGTGGCCATCTAAGATACACTAATTTGTCTCAACCCACTTGGAGCAAAGGAGAATGAAGAACACCAAAGACACAAGGAAAAAATGAGCCTAAGAGGCAGAAAGGGCCACATAAACCAGAGACTCCATCAGCCTGGGACCTGAGGAACTAGATGGTGCTTGGCTACCACCAATGACCGCCCTGACAGAGAACACAAAGGGAATCCATGATGGAGCAGGAGAAAAGTGAGATATTCTAGTAAAAAGGCTAGACTTAATGGTATGGCTAAGACTGGAGGGATCCCAAAGGTCATGGTCCCCGGACTCTCTTTTTGCCCAAAACTAAAAGCATTCCTGATGCCAACTGTTCAGATAAAGATTAGACTGATTAAATTGATACTGGTGAGGAGTATGCTTCTTAGCTGAAGTAGACACATGAGACTATGTGGGCAGCCCCCGTCTGGAGGTGAGATGAGAAGGCAGGAACTTTTTGAATGGAAACGGGGAATGAGAAGGCAGGAACTGGTTGAATGGACACAGGGAATACAGGGTGGAGAGAAGGTGTGTGCTGTCACGTTGCAGGGTGAGCCACTAGGGTGTCATGACAATGTGTGCATATGATTTTATATGAGAAACTGACTTGCATTGTAAGCTTTCACTTAAAACACACACACACACACACACACAATAAGTAAATAATAAGAAGTGGTAACTCCTCGGAATATACCCTAGAGATACAAGAGCCTTCACACAAACAGATATATGCACACCCATGTTTATTGCAGCACTGTTTACAATAGCAAAAAGCTGGAAGCAACCAAGGTGTCCATCAACGGATGAATGGGTAAATAAATTGTGGTATATTCACACAATGGAATACTATGCATCGATAAAGAACAGTGACGAATCTGTGAAACATTTCATAACATGGAGGAACCTGGAAGGCATTATGCTGAGCGAAATGAGTCAGAGGCAAAAGGACAAATATTGTATAAGACCACTATTATAAGATCTTGAGAAATAGTAAAAACTGAGAAGAACACATACTTTTCTGGTTACGAAGGGGGGAGGGAGGGAGGGAGAGGGTTTTTTATTGATCAATCAGTAGATAAGAACTGCTTTGGGTGAAGGGAGAGACAACACTCAATACATGGAAGATCAGCTCAATTGGACTGGACCAAAAGCAAAGAAGTTTCCGGGATAAAATGAATGCTTCAAAGGTCAGCGGAGCGGGGCGGGTGTCTGGGGAACATGGTTTGAGGGGACTTCTAAGTCAATTGGCAAAATAATTCTATTATGAAAACATTCTGCATCCCACTTTGAAATGTGGCGTCTGGGGTCTTAAATGCTAACAAGCGGCCATCTAAGATGCATCAATTGGTCTCAACCCACCTGAAGCAAAGGAAAATGAAGAACACCAAGATCACATGACAACTAGGAGCCCAAGAGACAGAAAGGGCCACATGAACCAGAGACCTACATCATCCTGCGACCAGAAAAACTAGTTGGTGCCCGGCCACAATGGATGACTGCCCTGTCAGGGAGCACAACAGAGAACTCCTGAGGGAGCAGGAGATCAGTGGGATGCAGACCCCAAATTCTCATAAAAAGACCATACTTAATGGTCTGACTGAGACTAGAGGAATCCCGACGGTCATGGTCCCCAGACCTTCTGTCGGCAGAGGACAGGAACCATCCCCGAAGACAACTCATCAGACATGAAAGGGACTGGTCAGCGGGTGGGAGAGAGACGCTGATGAAGAGTGAGCTAATTATATCAGGTGGACACTGGAGAGAGTGTGTTGGCAGCTCTTGTCTGGAGGGGGGATGGGAGGATAGAGAGAGAGGGAAGCTGGCAAAATTGTCACGAAAGGAGAGACTGAAAGGGCTGACTCAATAGGGGAAGAGCAAGTGGGAGTACGGAGTACGATGTATGTAAACTTATATGTGACAGACTGATTGGATTTGTAAACGTTCACTTGAAGCTTAATAAAAGTTAATAAAAAAAAAAGAAGTGGTAAGAAAGGATGTTTTTATCTTGTAAATTTTCTTAGGGGAAAACATTCAGACTTTCACCACCAAAATGATTTTTAGCTTTTTTTTTTTTTTGGTAAATGCTCTTTATCAGGTTAAGGAAGTCCCTTCTATTGTTTGTTCACTAAGTGTTTCTGTCAGGAAATAGTGTTGGATTTTGTTAAATACTTTTTCTGCATCTGTTGAGATGATTCTGTGGTTTTTGTCTTTTATTATATTGCTATGGTATAGTAAAACAATTGATTTTGGGGTGATAAACCTATCTTTCATTCCCGGGATAAATCCCACATGGCCGTAGTGTAATAATCCTTTTTATATGTTGCTCGATTCAGTTTGCCAATGTCTTGTTAAGAATTATTGTACCTATATATTCATAAGCATTATTGGTATATGTGTTCCTTTCTCATACTGTCTTTATATGGTTCTGGTGTTAAAGTATATGGCTAAAATCATAGAATAATTTGGGAAATGTTCTCTTCTATTTTTTTGAATAATTTGTGAAACACTGCTATGAATTCTTCTTCAAATATTTGGTAGAATTCACTATTGTAACTATCTGAGCCTGGGCTTTTCTTTGTGGGAAGTTTTTTAATTACTAATTCAATCTCTTCGATTTTTATAATTCTATTCGGTCTTTTTATTTTTTCTTGAGTCATTTTCAGTAGTCGAATCATTCTAGAAATTTTCCCGTTTCATCTAAGTTAGCTTATTTGTGGCACACGGATGTTTATACTATTCTCTTATATCCTTTATCTTATTTTTTTATTGCTGTAAGATTGGTAGCTTTTCTCTTACATTCCTGATTTTAGTCATTTGAGTCTTCTGTCTTTTTTAGTCTAGATAAAGTTTTGTCAATTTTGTTGAAATTTTCAAAGAATCAACTTTCTGGTGTATTGATTTTCTTTATTGTTTTTCTATTCTCTGTTTCCTTTTTTCTACTTACTTTATATAAGGTTTATTTCTCTGTTCTATTTTTTCAGTTCATATGCTATCGTTGGAGATCTTTATTCTATTTTAATATAGGCATATACAGCTATAAAAAACTGTAAGAACTGCTTTATCTGTACAGGATAATTTTTGGTACGTTGTGTTTTCTTTTCATTCACCTAAAAGTATTTTTTGACTACTTTAGTCATATCTTCCTTGACCCATTGAGTACCTAGGAGTAGGTTATTTACATGCCATTTGTTAATTTCCTAAATTCTGTATTTTTTTTTAATATCTACTTTAGTGCATTATAGTGGGAGAATATACTTTGTATGATTTCAATCCTTTCAAATATTTTGAGGCCACTCAAACTGCTTGTACGTTATGTTTGCGTGGTATAATTTTTCCATCCTTTTACTTTCTATGTTTTTAGTTGAATCTAAAATTGTTTCTTGTAGACAGCATATAGTGGTATCCTTTTATTTTAACCCATTCTGACAATGTCTACTTTTTTGATTGAATAGTAAATCATTCCCATTTAATAGTATTATTGGTATAATTGCATTTACATCTGCCGTTTTACTTTTTATCCCTGTATGTCTCATATTTTTTGTTTCTCTGTTTCTTGTTTATTTTCTTTTGCATTAATTTAGTATTTTCTAGTCTAAAATTTTAATTCTCTTTTTTTACTATTTTTAAATTGATTTTCTGAGTGATTGCTCTAAACCAAAATAAATAAATAAACCCATTGCTGCTGAGTTGATTGCAACTCATAGCAACTCTACAAGGACAGAGTAGAGCTGCCCACAGAGTTTCCAGGAAGCAGCTGGTGGATTCAAACTGCTGACCGTTGGTTAAAGGCCATAGTGCTTAACCACTGTGCCACCAGGGTCCAGTGATTGCTCTAGATCTTATGATCTAAATACATCTTAATTTTAAGAAACTACTTCAGATTCGTACTAACTTAGTTCCAGTCATAACAGAAATGTTATGTCTTTAAAGAAGCCGAGAAAGAAAGGAGAGCATGTATATGTGTATAAAACTTATCATATTAAGCTTCTTATTTACCATATCTGGTTCTCTTTACTTCTTCCTTTCTTTAAGCTACCATCTTCATCTGCTCTTTTTTTGAGTTACCATCTGGTGTCGCTTCATTACTCCAACGTAAGTTTGTTCTCATTTGGCCCTTCCATGCTACTATTGCCATACATATTGCTTTATGCAATTGCTTTTTAAATAAGAGAAGAAATATACGATTATACTGTCCTGTGTACTCATCTTCATAATTACCTTTGCCAGAAATCTTTAGTTGTGTGAATTTGAATTATTGTCGTGTGTCATTTGCTTTCAGCCTTAAGGACTTCCTTTAGTATTTCTTTTAGGGCCAGTCTGCTAATAACACCTTTTCTCAGTTTCTGTTTATCTGCACATGTTTATTTCACCTTCATTTTTGAAAGATAGTGCAGACAGTGTTGCTGGATATAACAATCTTGGTTAACAGTTTGTGTGTGTGTGTGTTTGGTCTTGTTTTTTTTAAGCACTTTGAATGTGTCATCCCTATGTTATCTGTTAAGAGCAACCAACAAAAGAAACAGTGGAGATGCCTTGGCACATCTCAATTTGTAGCAATAATTCCTCATGAGGAACTGGAATGCATTTATGGGGACTCAAAGGGATCATTCTTTTTCACCTCTGATCATTTTTTTTTTTTTATTATTGGTACACTGTGTGTGTAGTTTATACTTAAGTTATAGCATGAATGCAGATCAGTGTGTAAAGTGTAGCAGTCTGAATTGTGTGGTTAAGTAAATTTTAACATATGCATTAAACCGTATAACCACCATGCTGATGAATTAGTGGGACATGCCCAGCGTCACAGATTAGTTGATGCCCCTTCCCAATTAATCCCTTTCACTAAATATATAACAATACGAAGGAGTAATGCTCTAAGAGAAATATTTCACTTTGCTTGTTTCTTTGAATTAAATGTGCTTTTTTTTTTTTTTTTTTGGTTTACTAATTCTTTTGCAGAATAATTATGTTTTCAAATAATTAGGACTTATGGTTGTGTAACATAACGAGAGTTCATGTTTATAATCCCATATGTCTTCAGATGTTGTAAAATATATTCACTTAAAGTTCAGTAGGTAAAAGATCAATGAGAGAACAGCAAGAATACAATAGGTTCACAAAAGAGTTGCATCAACCTCAAAAGCAGATGTGATTATCGTTGTTAATTTCCCCCTCTACCAGAGGGCAACCACCATGTCTCCTGGGCTTCGGTATAGCTTTAGATCTCACAATTAGATGTTTAAGAAGTACCTGTTTTGAACTGGCTAATCTATTTCATAGATGTTTGCAGTCATCAATAACCTGAAATTAAAACTCCAGATTTTTTTCTTCTTCCCTTCTATTCACATTCCATTTTCCATATTTATTATTTGTGTAGAGTAGCTCAAAACATTAAGTATGATCAGAGGTTATGATGTAGATATAAACAACAGGCATTTTTTTCTGAAGAACATCTTGCAACTCCATGATTTTTGGTTGCTTGCTTTTTGTTTGTCAGCTGTTCTTAAATAAAATAGTATAGTAATCTAGTTCCTCTGGGGCCACCGGGTAGAAAGAAAAAAGGTTGGTAGCTCATCTTCCCTGTTGTAAAATGTCTAATACGGAGGTTTTTTTTTTTTTTTTTTATCAGAAACGATAAAACAGACATGATACCGTACTTTGTTGAATTTGCCAATTTGTTTGTGCTTAGGAAGACAGAATAGAAGATAACATTTATTTCCCCTCCTCTGATTTTCAGGGCTTAAAAACTTGACTTTTGTCCCATTGTTTTCTAATTTTTTTTCTGCACCTTTCATTCCTGAGACCCTTTATGGCAGTGCTATTAAGACTCTGTGCTGAAAAATTGCGGTAAATTACATGCTATTTAAAGGCTTTGGTTCCCTTGAGTGTCCTTGGACATACATTAAAGGCAAAGGCCACAATTTTTTTTTCTAATAGATAAAAGTGTTTTACATTTCTTTGACTAACTTAAAAAAATTTATTTCTCAGAGGTATTTCATTAAATAATAGGACACAATTATCAAAGTTTCCTTTCTCAAATAACATTTGGGTATAGGAAAATGTATGGCATATTCACATTGTTAATTATTACTGTTTCTCTCTTTCTAGTTTTCTCTTTGTTGTATAGTTTATCAGGTGTGACCTGATAAAATAAAATATATTACTGCATTTTAGAAATCAAATTCAGGGAGGCAGCGGAGCTTAGTGATTGAGGAAATTACTAACATAAAAAAAAAACATAGTCATTAGGAAAAATAAGAGTGGATAAGAAGGCTAGATAAGTACTCTCAAAAGCTGAACTGAGCTGGAGTGAGCTGAGCTGAGCTGTCAGGTGTCTGAGTAGCTGATAAAGACAATAAGCCAAAATGAACTAGTCAAGCCTTTAATCACTGTGATAGTATAAGCAACAGGCTAACCCAGAGAAAATGCTGACTCCTCCTGTTCCATGTTTCCTCATGGAAAGGCACCAGGCAAGGGTCAGGTGGATCAGCACAGATATGGGGACCTAGCTCACTCCTGCAGTTTTATGGGGGAAAGCAGGGGGGACCTGAAGGGCTAGGAGTAGAAAAGTACTGAACACTGAGGTAGAGTGGAGAAAGGTGCCTTCTTCAAGGCTCTCCCCAACCCCCACCCCAGATAATGTGGTTTCAGCAGAGACACCTGAGGAAGGCCTCTGTCAAAGCCAAAGCTGCAACTTCCTTCCGAGGCTGCAGTGTATTGACTGTGCACCAAGTCTGAAGTACGGAGGGCCGCTTTCCCCCTGAGGCCTGCCAGATAAAACCTTTGTAATTACCTATAGTCAGGCCTGAAAAATCACACATAGGTTTTTAGCCAGGAGCATACTCCTCAGCTCCAACCCTTGATTTTTCAGGACCTGAGGAAGAAACATAGGCTACGTCTTCATGGACCGGAATAGGTTGGACGTTGAGGGGCTGTGACAATAACCAGGAAATTAGTCTGACCAACAGTGGACCAGGGCCTATGACTAAAATTACTCCAAGCAGGATGATCAGGCCTGTGTGGAGGATTGAAAATATCCATGAGTGCCACCATTGGCAGGAAAAGGTGTCCCATAGTCTCTCTGGGTCTAGTTTAGAGATCCAGGAGAGTTTTTCCTAAAGTTTATATATACATTCTTTCTGGCTGAAGACATCAGTTTAGCCAAGGCGCAACTCTGGCCAATAAGTTGAAGCTGACCTTAATGCCACACCTGAAGCAGTGTCCTGATGGTCAGGGTACACACACCAAGAATATAAGCACAAACAGCATGTGTGACCTCCCTGAAAACAAAGCGTTAAATGTTACTGTACCCAAGCAGCACCTATATTAATCAGGCAGTCAGGTTAATGGAATCCCAATGTGGCTTCCCATTGTGTGGCCTGCTATCCTGGGATCCCCAGTCCAGTTCAAATAATTCAGTTAATTCCTTGATTTCAGAGGAACTGTCAAGGCAGTCTGTCTGAAATAGTTTTGTTTGTCCATGAAATCAGCTCATCAGTCTCAGGAGTGTGGACAACATCTGGTGTTGTGTGGTGACCATGCAGGAGCTGAAGCAATCTCCTGCTGTTTCATAATCAAGGCTGTTGGGTGTGATCCTAGGGATAATAAACCCACTGCCACCTAGTCGATTCTGACTTGTAGTGACCCTGTATCACAGAGGAGAAAGTGTCAGGATCCAACAAAATCCTCTGGACGGGATGACAGGCCCAATGTAATCTACCTGCCAAGAATATCCTGGCCCATTGGATTGGGGTTCTGTTCCTGGGCAGTGTTTTTAGCCTTGCCAGGGTCTGGCAGGCAGGACAGCTTTTCCATGCTCTTTCTGCCTCTTGTGACTACAGTGGCAGTCCATGCTTATAGGTGCTGTCTAGAATGGTGTCTGAATTCCCATGGGCCATCTTCTCATGGACCCAGAAGTAAATCAACTCACATCTGCTTGTTCTGGGGCAGAGGATCCTTTAGTCTCCATGTTTAGTTGACAAGCACAATTTGCTTAAAAAAAAAAAAAAGTCCATTGTTGTCAAGTCGATTCTGACTCATAGTGCGTTGTTTATGCTTGTCAGCATAGGTGACTTCCTGGTGATCATCCATGTGGACAACAAAAAGTTTATTAGGAGCAGAACTGATTTTTACTCAAATGTCACCCCCACAGAGGGAGGCTCGCTTTATATGTTAGTCTGCAGGTTGCCAATGAGCCAGTCAAACAGCCAGGCCATTAGCTATAGTCTCAATTGGGTAAGTTCACAGTCTTCCACATGCCTCACTAAGATGGTCCTAACTATGGCTTGGGGTGAAGGCTGGCAGAGTGCACAAAAGTGATGGTTAATGTCACGTGTCAACTTGGCTAGGCTGTGATTCTCAGTATTATGTAATTATCCTTCATTTTGTGATCTGATGTAAGGGGAGTTTCCTTGAGGGTGTGGCCTGCATCCAATACAGATGGATGTTCTGACAAAACTCATTTGCTCTCGATATTGCATCCACTGGTCAATCTTCTGACTCCTAGTTCTTGGGACATGAGCCAGTGCTTGCCCTCTGACCTGCAGGTTTTGGTATTTGCCAGCTCCGGCTGCACCGTGAGCCAGCAGCCTGACATCTGACCCACCCATTTTGGGTTCCTCAGCCCCTGCAACCACATGAGTCAGGAAAAGCCTCCAGCCTGATGCCTGACCCACAGATTTGGGACGTGCCAACCTCTACAAGTGCATGAGCCATTTCCTTGAAATAAATCTCTCTCTTTCTCTATGCGTCACTGGTTTTGCTTCTCTAAAGAACCCAGCCTAAGACAATACCAATAACATATTTAATAGTAGGAGCCATTCAAATTTTGTAGGGACTCAAAGGGACCCACCTGTAGTCTGGCTTTGGCAAGGGTCCTGATGGTGGTGGCCTCGGACCCAAAACCAGACAGCATTTCCCCTCATCTAGGTGCCAGGGGTTGTGGGAACCACGGTCAGCTGTGCGCCAAGATCAAAAGGCCCAAGAAGTGTAATTCTTTTCCATCTCTCCATTTAACTCTAACGTTGGCAGAGGGCCGCTGTTTCCCCTGTCCCATCCACACACACAGAATTACAGAATTACCTCTGCCTTTTTTAACACCAAGTCTTGTTTATTTCTGACAGGCAAATGCCATAGAACACTCCCAAGCCAACTGGGAGTGGTGTAGGGAAGAGTACCCATGTAAGCCGCAGGGGTTGACACCATAGAAGACAGCAGGGCTGTCCAGGGATCTGGCCACATGCTTTGTGGGGGGAGATAGGAGGGCTGAGAGCCGGATGGAGTAGCAGGCCTGGACTACTGGCTCCAGCAGGGCGAGTTCAGTGGAGCCCGAGATTGTGTGCAGGGAGGAACTGTGCCCAGGAAAGGTTTAAGTTGTATTGTGGTCAAGACCCTCCTCTGCCTGAATCTGTGTGCCAGGGCAAGCCAGTGGGGTTGGAGGTAGAGGGGGTAAGAAGCCCTGTTGTCACCCTTATGAAGTTCTTCCTCTACTGGTCAATCTTTGAGGCCAGAGGCACCAGCAGCTGCCTCTCCAGGAAGCCCAAGTACACACAGAGCAGCCTCACCAGTTGCAGCCAGGTTACTGCTGCTGCTCAGTTTTGTGGGGGCTGCAGTCAGGACATCCTGAAGGAAGGCAGAGGGGGTCTATAGTAATCCCCCCCAACATACACACACACAGAGTCTCTGTCCCTTACTAACTTGAATGAGATTACCTCCAGAGGGAATATAAGCCTCTAAAAGTCTTTTCAGGACCATTGGGCACAGCGATACTGAATGGCTCTATATTCTTTTTATTGGAATTTAACAATTTGATGCATCCAAGGTGTTCATCAGCACCAGGGATCTGCTTACTCAGCTCTGGGGCTTCCCCGCTGTCTCTAGTCTGTATTCAGGGGGCCCTAAGAAGTGGGTAAGGAGTTGCTTCCCTAGCTCTCTCTGAACCCCTGTGTTGGGTCTCTAATCTGACACACCAGGTGGGCTCAGCTGAGGAGTCAGGGGCTAAAGAGAAGGACCAGTGGTCCCTCTCAGACCAAACAAGCTTATACAGGAACTCTACAGGACTGCTTTGTTTTTCTGGGTCTTTCAAGTGTTCAGCCTTTGACAGGGTGCAGCATACTTTTCTATCATTGGTTTTAGAGGAAAATATTTGAGTTTTCCTTCTCTGACAGATTTCTGCTTTACACAGGTTCTGGACTTCGCAGGTTTTACTGTATAAACAATCCCCTAGCATTTTCCAAGCAAGCCCTGCAGCGTCCACTGGCACTTCCCAAAGCCCATTGGCCCATTGGCATGGCTGGCAAAGTGCTCCATGGGATCCACTAGCACCTACTAAGATCCATTGGTAAAGTGTCCTGTGAAACCTTGAATTCTTGCAAATAATTCATTAACATCCTCCAAGAATACCCCAAGGACTCTTCAGGCTTTTTGGTCTTTCAGAATGGCATTGTAGTTGGTCTTGCGGTTAATAGGCTATCTAGTTTATTGTCCTAATTTTTTCAGGGAGCCGAGCTGCCAGGCATCTGAAGTCAATTAAGACAAGTCAGAATGAAAGCAACAGTCAAGCCTTTGATCACTTACTGTAAAAGTATAAGCAAAAAACTCAATCACAGATTTCTGCCAACCAGGTATAGGGTCGCTATGAGTCCGGATCTACTCAAAGGCAATGGGTTTGTTTTTTTATTTTAAATTTTTTAGGTAGCAGCTCTGGGGAAGGTCAGGTGGATCAGCAAAGGTTTGGGGCTAACTGCTTAGGGAGCATTTAAATTCTGCATTTTTACGGAAGTGGGAGGAGGCTAGGAGTGGAAAAGTACTGAGTAAATCAGGGTGGAGAAAGTGTTTTCAAGGCTCCTTCCTCTACCCACTATCCTCTCCCCAAAAGGAGGTTTCAGCAGAAGCACCCAAACCAGTTGCTGTGGAGTACATTACAACTCACGGGGACCTTGTGTGTCAGAGTAGAGCTGTGCTCCACAGGGTTTTCAGTGGCTGAATTTTTGGAAGTAGATCACCTTTCTTCTGAGGCATCTCTTGGGCTGACTTGAACTTCCAACTTTTTGGTTAGCAGCTTTTAACTTTTTGCACCACCCAGGGACCCAGGCCTCTTCCAAAGACCCTCCATTAAGAAGCTTCTCAAAATGGCAACACCTCGACTTGGAATGTAGCTATGAGTATAGCCTGCCAAAAGGATCTGAGTATTTGACTGCAACTTCTTTCAGAGACTGCAGTGTGTTGACTGTGCACCAAGTCTGGAATGAATAGGGCAGATTTTCCATGGGAGGCCCACGAGGTAATTGCCTGTGGTTGAATCTGAAAAATCACAGATAGGTTTTTGACCAAGAGCTGTATTCCTTGACTCTACCACCAGAAAGGGGACTATCTGGGTGAGGGAGAATGCAGGCAATAAGCAGAAGGAGTAAAAGGCTGACTCTATTACACTCAAGAGTATGCCTTTCAAATGCAGGGAGGAAGAGCATCCTGGAATTTCTTGAAGGGGAACTTAAAGCTGAATCATGCATCTGTAGCTAGAGGTGCCTGTTACTACAAGTTCCAGGAGGGATTCTCTGTGAAGTTGGGGATAGAACCTGGGTAGAACTGTGCAAATGAGTTTGATTCAGAAGAAAACATAAAGTAAGGAAGCAAAGGGCTGAAAGCCTAGAGAAAATAATACAGGTATAAGATCTCAGGCTTTGAAAGAAACTTAAAAATCAGATAAAGCTGGTATCCATTTGATAAAATACTCTCTACAGGAGATAGAAAATGTATCAGAAATTCGTTAAGCTGAGAGCTTAAGGCAACAATGAGCATGTTATATTATTAAAATATAGTTTAAATCTTAGTAAATAAAGTACCATGTGTATAGTAAAAATAAGTAGATAAGTAACACCAGAATAACCTCATTGGCTTAGTATTAAATGGGTAGTTACATTGATGGTTCAGGAAAATACTGAAGATACTGTAGATAGAGGTGTCATTGAGATATTTGACTCAGTCTACCATAATATTACTCTACACAAGGTAAAACAGCGTTATTCAGATTAGGTGCTGTTGGTCAGGAGAGAAATCATTTGCTATATGTCAAAAGGCTTGCCTTTGATCCTATATTGTTCGACCTTTTATTCATGCTTTGATTAATATGTCCAATTCATAGATAACACACAACTTGAATAGCTAACACATTAAATGATAAAGTCATAAACTGCAAACAGTTGAAGTTCAGAGAGAATAAAGAATTTAACAAGATAAATCTATTAGGTACTAAAATCTTAACTGAAAAAGTAACAGGGTGGGAGGCATTAGTTTAATTTATAGAACTACAAGAACAAACAAGCAAACACACACACAAAAAAACCCCTCAAACACACACTAGGAGAAGCTACGTGGCTACAAGTTCAATATGAGATGAGACTGTATCGAGATAATTAAACCTTAGGTAAAGTCAATACAAGTACAGTATTTATAACCAGGGCAGTGATAGTTTCACTTTACTCTCTGCCACTGGCCCAGTTCCTTGAAATGATTTTCACGTGATTGTTTTCACACCAACAGAACTTCCTTTTTGCTCTCTACAATATACTCGGGTCTCTAAATGCCTGCTTTATGAGTTCAGAGGGGGAACAAAGGGGAAGCTGAGTTACTTAAAGTCACAAATTCATTTTTATTTTTTTTCAAAGAACTGAGACTACTTAGCCAGAATAAGGAAATGGAGTACTGGGAATAAGTTTGCTATTTTCAGTTGTTCAAAAGCTGTCGTGTTAAAATGATGTTAACACTTGATTACTGGCCCCAAAGGGAGACTTGATACAAACAGCTGGAAGAAGCATGCCTTAGCATCTGGTGACTTCCTTACCACTGGGGCTTTTCTACAAACTGTACATCTATTCATGGAGAATTTAGCTAAATTTAAATCATCTGATTAGTAGGTATCCTTTTCATGGATGAATTATTATTCTTTAGCAGGAATTTTTGGTGATTTTTGGCCTGGATGCTGATTCATTGTTGGTAGTTTTTTATTATTTGAAAAAAATGAGGTACCAATTGCAAGCAGGGCATATTGGTCCCACGGCCCAGGAAGTACATCACACTTCCTGGTTATACTTGAGCTGTAAAATATCTTACTCAACTTTCCAAAAATACACACGAAATACTAAATAAACATTGTACTTACTGCAGAATATTGTTATCAGTTTGATTTAGAGTGGGATTGGTACCATATTCCATGAAACACATCACATTCATGGGACATATTAGTCCCATGGCCTAGGAAGTGAATCACAAACTGTTTTCACTCCCAGAATAACTCATTTACTTTAATATTTCTGAATACTGGTAACTTGTACCTTCCCAATAACACAAAGGAAACAGTAAACATACTTGAAAAGCTTATCTCGCTGTATAGAAGACAAAAGACAAACGTTTTACACAATCACTCCTCCAGGAAGCATTCTGGAATCATCCCCTCATATTAATGGCTTTCAACATTCAAATATGGTGAAGATCAACTTCCTTGCTTTGAGGTGGTTGAACCAGTATCCCCCATGATGCCAGAACGTACTCGAGTGGCTCAAATGTCTGCCAATAAACCTCCAGGGTTGGGAAATTTAACTGGGACATATATGTCCCAGAGAATATGAAAAGGGTATATATACTAAGTTGATTGAAAAGCTTTATCCATACACACCAAGTAATCTTTTTTTAAATTTTTTTATTTATTTTGTTGTTACCGAGAATACACACAGCAAAACGTACACCAATTCAACAATTTCTACATGTACAGTTCAGTGACATTGACCACATTCTTTGAGTTGTGCAGCCATTCTTACCCTCCTTTTCTGAGTTGTTCCTCCCCCATAACATAAATTCATTGTTCCCTAACTTTCCTATATAATCTTTTGGGTTGATGTTCGCTATTTGATCACATATAGATAGATCATGAAAGAGCACAATGCTCAAGGCAAACATTCTTTACTAGTTAAGCTAAACTATTGTTTGGTTTTAAGAAGACTTCAGGGAATATTTTTGGTTTAAGGTTTAAAGATTATCTCAGAGCAATAGTTTCAGGGGTTTATCCAGCCTCCACGGCTCTAGAAAGTCCAGAGTTCATGAGAATTTGAAATTCTGTTTTGCATTTTCCTGCTTTTGGTCAGGATGCCTCTACAGAATCTTGGATCAAAATGTTTAATTGTGGTAGCAAGGCACCATCCAGTTTTTCTGGTCTCATGGCAAAGAGGCAGATGTTCATAGAGCAATTAGCCACACATTCCGTATCTTCCTCCTATTCCTGACTCTCCTTCTTCCTCTGTTGTACCAGGTGAGTAGTGATTAATTGTTGTACCTTAGATAGCTGCTTGCAAGCTTTTAAGACTCCAGGCACTACGCAAGGAACTAGGAAGTGGAACAGAAGCACTAAACATGTTATTAGGCCAATTAACTGGACTGTCCCATGAAACCATGACTCTAAACCTCCAAACAAGAAACCAAGTCCCATGAGATGTTTTGTTGTACGTAAGCAGGCTTAGCAGCTACTCTTTTTTTTTTGTCGTTGTTGTAAGTATATCACACAGCTTTTGCCAATTCAAACTTTTACAGTTGTACAACTTCTTGACAGAAATGGCAATAATTGTCTGTGCAATCCTACCTTAATCAATGAAGTTTTTCCGTCACTGCTAACCATCCCCCCCAACTCCCTTCCTCCCACCCCTGGTAATCACTAATAAAAATTGGTCTCTATACATTTGCCTTTTTTTTTTTTTGTCTTTTTACATAAGTGAAGTGATACAATATTTGTCCTTTTGTGATTGATTTAACTTCACTCACTATAAAGTCTTCAAGCTCCATCCATGTTGTAGCATGTATTAAGATTTCATTTCTCCTACTGGCTGAGTATATTCCATTGTATGCATGTACCACATTTTGTTTATCCATCTATCATTTAGGTTGTTTCCACATTTTAGCAATTGTGAATAGTGCTGAAACTAACATTGGTGTATAAGTTTCTGTTGAATCTCGGCTTTCAAGTCTTTTGGATCTGCACCTAGAAGTGAAATTTCTGGGTCGTACAGTAGTTCTGGAAACACTGGTGGCATAGTGGTTAAGAGATACGGCTGCTAACCAAAAGGTCAGCAGTTCAAATGCACCAGGCGCTCCTTGGAAGCCATATGGGGCAGTTCTACTCTGTCCTATAGGGTTGCTGTGAGTCAGAATTGACTCTATGGCAACCGGTTTGGTTTTTTAGTTTTATGGTAGTTCTATTTTCAGTGTTTTGAGGAACCACCTGAAACATTTTACATTCCCACCAGCAATGGTTAAGAACGTTCCAATTTCCCCACATCTTTTTCTGCCTTTTTTTTTTTTTTAATATTAGCCAATCTAGTGGAAGTGAAAGCATATTTCCTTGTGCTCATTGTGGTTTTGATTTGCATCTCTCCGAAGGCTAATGACATTGAGTAACTTTTTTGGTGTCCATGTGAATTTCCTCTTGGTGAAATGTAATCCAAGTAATCATAATTATGTCAGTGAGTGTTTTCATAGTGTTCAAAACAGGTTTTTTATAGTTGTTACACCCTGTCCTATAAGGTCGCTATGAGTTGGAATCGACTTGACAGCACTGGGTATTTGAAATAATTATTTATGGTTACTTGGATTTAAGATAAAGTTAGAAAAACTAGATTTAAAAGAATTCCAGTTCCCCTTTCAAAATTTACTATCTATCCATAAATCTGATGTTTCTGGAATAATATTGTTGTTGATGTTAAGTGCCATTGAGTCAGTTCTGACTCACACCGACCCTACATAAACAGAATGAGATACTGCCCGGTCTTGCACCATCCTCACAATCATTGTTATGTTTGAGCCCATTGTTGCAGCCACTGTATCAACCCATCTCATTGAGGGTCTTCCTCTCTTTTGCTGACCCTTTACTTTACCAAGTGTGATATTCTTCTCCAGGGACTGGCCCCTCCTGATAACATGTCCAAAGTAGGTGAGATGAAGCCTTTCCGTCCTCACTTTTAAGGAGCATTCTGGCTGTGCTTCTTCCAAAACAAGCTTGTTCACTATTTCTGGTAGGCCATAGTGTATTCAATATTCTTCAACGGCACCATAATTCAAAGGCTTCAATTCTTCTTAGATCTTCCTTAGTCATTGTCTGTTTTTGGCATGCAAGTGAGGCAATTGAAAATACTGTGGCTTGGGTCAGGCACACCTTAGTCCTCAAAGTGACATCTTTGCTTTTCAACACTGTAAAGAGGTCTTCTGCAGCAGCTTTGCCCAATGAAGTGCATGTTTGATTTCTTACCTGCTGCTTCTATGGACTTTGATTGTGGATTCAAGTAAAATGAAATCCTTGACAGCTTCAGTATTTTCTCCCTTTTTATTGATCTAGTTGTGAAGATTTTTGTTTTATGTCAAGATGTAATTCATACTGAAGGCTGTAGCCTTTGATTTTCATCAGTAAGTGCTTTAAGTCCTTTTTGCTTTCAGCAAGCAAGGTTGTGTGATATACATATCGCAGGTTGATAATGGATCTTCCTCCAATCCTGATAAACATTCTTCATTTAGTCCACTTTTCCAGGTTATTTGCTCAGCATACAGATTGAATAAGGATGATGAAAGAATACAACCCTGATGCACACCTTTCCTGATTTTAAATCATGCAGTATCCCCCAGCTCTATTTGAACGACTACTTCTTGGTCTGTGTAGAGGTTCCACATGAGCACAATTAAGAGTTCTGGAATTCTCCTTCTTCACAATGTTATCCATAATTTGTTATGATCCACACATTTGAATGCCTTTGCATAGTCAATAAAACACGGGTAAACATCTTTCTGGTATTCTCTGCTTTCAGCCAAGGTCCATCCGAAATCAACAGTGATATCCCTCAGTCCATATCCTCTTCTGAGTCTGGCTTGAATTTCTGGCAGTTCCCTGCTGATATACTGCTGCAACTCCTTTTCAATTATCTTCAGCAAAAGTTTACTCGTGTGTGATATTAATTATATTGTTTGATCATTTCTGCATTCTGTTGGATAGGCATCTTTGAAATGGGCACGCATATGGATTTCTTCTAGTCAGTTGGCCAGGTAGCTGTCTTCCAAATTGCTTGGCATAGATGAATGAGCACTTCCAGCACTGAGTCCCTTTTTTGAAACATCTTAATTGGTATTCTATCAATTCCTGAAGGCTTGTTTTTCACCAATGCCCCCAGTACAGCTTAAACTTCCTTCTATACCATCAGTTCTTGATCATACGCTACCTTCTGAAATGGTTGACCATTGACCAATTCTTGTTGCTACAATGATTCTGTCTTCCATTTTCTTTTGATACCTCCTGTATCACTCAGTATCTTGCCCATAACCCAGCAAAAACCCAGTGCCCTTGAGTCGAATCCTTCAATGTTGCAACTCATGGTTTGAATTTTTTCTTCAGTTCTGTCAGCTTGAGAAATGCCGAACATGTTCTTCCCTTTTGGTTTTCTATCTCCAGGTCTTTGCATATTTCATTATAATACTTTGTATTCTTGAGCCACACTTCAAAATCTTCTGTTCAGCTCTGTTATTTCATCATTTCTTCTGTTCACTTTAGCTACCCTATATTCAAGAGCAACTGTCAGAGTTTCTTCTGACACCCATTTAGGTCTTTCTTTCTTTCTTGCCTTTTTAATGACTTTTACTTTCTTCACGTATAATGGCCTTGATGTCATTCCACAACTTGTCTGGTCTTCAGTCGTTAGTGTTCGATGTGTCAAATCTATTCCTGAGATGGTCTCTAAATTCAGGTAGAATATACTCAAAGTTGTAATTTGGCTCTTGTGGACTTGCTCTAATTTTCTTCAGCTTCAATTTGAATTTGCATATGAGCAATTTATGGTCTGTTCCACTATTGGCCCCTGGCCTTATTCTGACTGACGATATAATACTTTGTCTTCTTGAGCTTCCCTTACTTACAGTACTACTCACTGTTATTTATTGTAAGACCCCTGTATTGAAAATAGCTATGTTTTGACGTAAGAACCAGGCAAAGATACCCCATGAGTAAATCAAACAGGATTTATTTATTTAAAGTGTATACAGAAGAAGAGTGAAGTAAAGACCAGTCAGCAGTATTTTTATTTCATGCCAGATTGAGGGACAAGTTTCTTGGTCCTAAATTTTACCAATGAACCCAGAGCTGGGAATGATACCATATAAATGAGTGAATGTCAAGATAAACTTTCTACAAACATGAGTATTCTTCTCTAGGAACAATTCTGCTTATAGTTGAGTCTGGTTATATGCCAGGGACCTCCTCTTTGGGGCTCATTGGTCTTGCAGTTATACAATATGACTTGATGATAATATAATCAAAAATGTATATAATTCTTGTGCTTCACCTGAGCCTTCCCAGGTTAACGGCCTTGTCCAAGTATATTCACAAATTCAGGATTCCTGGACCTGAACAGAGGTCAAGTTCTCAGAAATCTCAAGGATCTGTGTTAACAAATATTTGGAATAAGTATATGGTTTCTCCTTCATGTGTTCTTTAATTAATTTAAACAGATCAAATTACCTCCAACAATGAGTCTGATTCACAAACTTAAAGACTATATGCTTAAATTTTTTCAACTGTATTTTTATGAAATGATTATACTTTAAAATTTTTGTCTGAAAAGAATTTCCAGAATACTGCCTGGAACAAAATAATGTTTGGTAAATATTGCATGACTAGTAGGAAGTTAAAACGTGACCATTCCTTTTGTTCAATTTTATTTGAACTCATAAATGTCAAAAGAAATACCACAGATGCTAGCTAATCTGTACAGAACATGTTAATAATTTACAAAATTGATTTTCAACCTTTAATCCATCATTGGCTTCCATAGTATATTAAGAGTTTATGAGTATATGAAGAGTTTTATAAAAGAAAAACCAAAATGGATGTCAGAAGAGACTATGAAACATGCTCTTGAATATAGAGTAGCTAAGCGAATGAATGAAATGATGAAATAAAAGATCTGCACAGAAGGTTTCAAAGGGCAGCACAAGAAGACAAAGTGAAATATTATAATGAAATGTGCAAAGACCTGGAGTTTGAAAACCAAAAGGGAAGAATATGATCAGCATTCCTCAAGCTGAAAGAACTGAAGAATAAATTGCCTTGAATTGCAATTTTGAAGAATTCCATAGGCAAAATATTGAATGATACAAGAAGCATCAAAAGAAGATGGAAAGAGTACACAGAGTCACTGTACCAAAAAGATTTGGTTGACGTTCAACCATTTCAGGAGGTAACATATGATCAAGAACTGATGGTATAGAAGGAAGAAGTTCAAGTTGCACTGGAGACATTGGTGAAAAACAAGGCTCCAGGAATTGATGCAATACCAGTTGAGATGTTTCAACAAAGGGATGCAGCGTTAGCGGTGCTCATTCATCTATGCCCAGAAATTTGGAAGACAGCTACCTGGCCAGCTGACTGGAAAATATCCATATTTGTGCCCGTTCCAAGAAAAGATGATCCAACAGAATGCGGAAATTATCGAACAATATAATTAATATCACACATGAGTAAAATTTTGCTGAAGATAATTGAAAAGCAGTTGCAGCAGTACATCGACAGGGAACTGTCAGAAATTCAAGCCGGATTCTGAAAAGGATGTAGACTGAGGGATGTCATTGCTGATGTCAGATAGATCCTGGCTGAAAGCAGAGAATACAGGAAAGATGTTTACCCGTGGTTTATTGACTATGCAAAGGCATTCGACTGTGTGGGTCATAACAAATTATGGGTAACAGTGCAAAGAATGAGGAAATCCAGAACACTTAATTGTGCTCATGGCGAACCTACACACAAACGAAGAGGCATTCATTCGAACAGAGCATGGGGATACTGCATAGTTTAAAGTCAAGAAAGTTGTGGGTCAGGGTTGTACCCTTTCATCATACTTATTCAATCTGTATGCTAAGCAAATAATCCAAGAAGCTGAACTATATGAAGAAGAATGTACCATCAGGTTTGGTGGAAGACTCATTAGCAACATGCAATGTACAGATAACACAAACTTGCTTGCTGAAAGTGAAGAGGACTTGAAGCACTTACCAACGAAGATCAAATACCACAGCCTTCAGTATAGATTACACCTCGTGTACTTTGGACATGTTATCAGGAGGGACCAGTCCCTGGAGAAGGACATCATGCTTGGTAAAGTAGAGGGTCAGGGAAAAAGACGAAGATCATCGACAAGGTGGATTGACACAGTGGCTGCAACAATTGGCTCAAACATAACAATGGTTGTCATGATGATGTACAACCCGGCAATATTTTGTTTTGTGGTACATAGGGTTGCTGACTCCGCAACACCTAACAACAACATGAGTGTTTGGAGATTAGGAAGTGAGACTTTCCTGAAAAGATCTGTCAGTGTACATTGTTCTGTGGTGAATAGCAGGAGAGGAACTTCTGTGTTTCCTTAAACCAAGTTAGAACTCTGAGAGTGGTTAAGTGCCCTCTAGGATTTGACACATATAGGAGATGATACCTTCAATATGAGAAGCTATGGTTAGAACCACATCTAATCACAGAGTAAAAGTGGAAGTGATAGGAGTAAAAATGACGTGGCTGAAGTGAATGTATCCCTTGGGCCAGGAGTTGATTCCATGAAAAGGAGCTAGCCATGAACCACTTAGAAAAGAAACCTGCCTACATGTACTTCCTGCAAGTCAACCCCAATGAAAACAGACTGGCAGAAAACAGTGTGTGGGGTTTTGTAAGGAGGATTACCTTCATCATGCAAACATAGAATTTCTCTGCAACAGAATTTCCAAAAAACCCACTGAAGTAGTTCAAGAGAAAAAGAGAGCATCTGGAGTGTCAATACACTAATTAAAACTATCCAGGTAGGAAGACCTTTTCTACATGTTTATGTCTATTCCATTCCACCTTTACTCATTCCTGAGGGTGGGTTTAGGAGGCAGAAAGTGCTACTGGAGAGGGAAAGAGGAGCTCATATCAAACCCATCAAACTTGCTGGCCCTCTTGCAGGCTTCCAAACCCCAAACAGACCCAACCTTGGGGAGGGGAGATGTGTTAAATTAGGTAAATTTGGAAGTTAGATATTAGATTGGACTTTTCATTAGCCTAAATAGACAGAACAATATTTGCTACCTGAGAGAGAATGAAACAACTATAGGTACTTCTTGTGAGAAAAAAGGCAGGGGCAGGAATTGCCTGTGATGTGAGAAAAAAGGTCATTTTGCCCACATGATTATTGATAAATACACAAAAAAGTTGGAGATACATGGTGGTAAAATTTATAGCAGGGTAGTAGTAACTAAAATAGTAGTAACTATTATCTGTGACCATCTAGATACAATAATCTAGGTTACCACAAAATTAAAAGGGTGATTGTGCAAATATTATTGATTTGCCTCTCCAGATCTGCTGCCCACCATCTATATCCTATTCTACCCTGGAACACTAGTCTGTTGGAATAACTTTGCCCTTTGGCTTTTACTTGTCTTTGGCCAGTTGGTGCTTGGCAGGAGATCAGAGGTCAGGGCTGAGGAGCCTGAGCCCCTGCCTGTAAGCCTGGATTGGCTGAGTTACTCTCAGGGCTGCGTGCTCTGTCCAGCCTCTTCTCCTTCAGGATTTTCCACATCAATGAGGTCCATGGGGCAAAGGCTAAAGGAACAGGGTTTCTATTCTAGATTTGTCACAATGGCCAGGAATTTGGGATTTAGTTGCCAAAGTTTTAAACTGTTTTCTTTCAACTTATAAAATCGTATTTCCAGAATTACATTTCTCTTTTAGCCTGGTATCAAGAGGTGATAGAAAAGTTCTAAAACTAGCCTGTGGTGATAGTTACACAGTTTTATAAATTTGCTAGAATTTATCAAATTGCTTACTCACAATAGGTGAATTTTATAGTATGTAAATCATACCTTAATAAATCTGACTAAAAATAAAACTCGGTTTTCTGCCCTGCCTCATAGGTATTGGGCATTGCCTTCAAGTAACAGAGAAGGTAATTGGAAAATATGATTTCTTCCTAAACTCTACATTGTACATTCAATCTTTTTATTTATTTATTTTTTTCTATTTGGGATGAGTCTTTAGAATGCCAAAAATTTGTTAATTTTTTTTCCTTTTCAAATTATATTATTGAATTATTAGCAATTTCAATTCCCTTGACTTTAGGGTTGTATCAAGAGAAAATTTTAAAAATACCAAATATGATCTTAGATTGTATGTGTGGTAGAGAGTTGAAAATTCATGTGTTATTGAGGCCATAGGAAATAAAAAAAAAACAAAAACCTATTTCCTCTGAGGTTTTCACCAATAGGTCAAACTGTGAACCTTTGTATGTATCTTGAGAGGACATCTTGAAGACAATCTCTGACTAGCAGCAGCTGTATTATTTTTTTACTTATTCCATGTCATACTTTAGAAAAGAGAACACATACATATATACACACACATGAAGAGGTCAGAGATGTCAGATGAAGAAAGATACGTGACACAGAATGTACAACCCAAGGAAAGAAGTTCCGTTCAAACATCCCAACTTAAATTTAAAGGTATGGAATTCAGTTTTGTTTTTGTTTTTCTAGTTGTTACAGATTATCCATTTCTAACATTCTGTTCTATTCTGTTTCTGGACTGTTTCTCTCTCTCTCTCTCTCCTTCTTGCTCTCCCTTTCTCCCTTCCTTCTCTTTTAATAATAATAATAATGATGGTTTAAGAATGGCAAGCCCTATAACCATTTAGGTAGCACAAACTGCAGGCTTTTTCTGTGTTCTTTTACTTAATCTTACAAAATTCCTATGAGATTGGCTTTCTTTCTTTTTAGAATTTATCATCTATATCAATGTGGGACTAATACTTCTTTGCTTTAAAATAATATTTTGTCTGGTATAATGTCTTAAGCATATGCTGAGGAATTATGTACTTTCAATTAAAATTAATAATTTAATATTAATGAATATTTAGGTCATCATTCATAAACATGGCAATTTTTAATGCTAATTTTTTACCTCAACTTTTCAAAGCTTTTAAACCATGTCTTCACCAGCTTGCCTCAAAAAATAAAGTTTGTCCACCACCAACCTACATTTTAATTTAACCCTAAAGCATACCCTTCATACACAACGAGAATCCATCCTGCCACTTTTATGTGATTTGGCAAAAAGAGGTAAACAGAAATGAAAGGCCCAAATAAACAGTCTCACGTATAGAGATGACGTGCCCTGTGCTATAGCAAGACTTTTCCTTTTTAAATATTTCTCTTTTGATCTTCAGATCTTTGTTGATGTAGTACCCTTAAGAATACACTTCCCTACTTCTACATTTATGAAAATCCTGCTTAAATTTTGAGTCCTTGCTCAAGTATCATTTCCATCATTAAAATCCATGAATTTCCTTAGAGAAACATTTGTTCTTACCGATGCCATCCCTTCACTTGAATTTCTATGAGAGCATATTTCACTGATTTCTCTTACAGTTGGCAGGATCAGGAAATACTTTAACTGTTAGGCAATGGCAAGTTACTATATTAAATGAAATACGCCTGTGTTAGGGAGTATGATTCAAAATTCAAGTAACAATTAAAAAAACAAAAGACAGCTACATGTCATTTACCCTGAATGAGAACAATTGCAATTCTTTTGACTTTAGGGTTATAACAGGAGAAAATTTTTCAAATAACAAATATGGTATTAGATTAACTTTGTGATTGTATATTTGTGTTTCTTTTCTCATATGTTGAAAATCTGTTTTGTATTATAATTTAAGAATCACCATAAAATAGCATTGCCAATAATATGATTAAAGTGGATGCAAATGCTTTTGCGGTTATTTTGTCCTCAGTCTGTATCCCACTAGATAACCCAGTCAAATGACTGTTTGAGAATCATTTGAAATAATGCCTTTATGTATATTGAAATCACTAACTCAATACCCAGTTAGATTCTTTTCCTTCATTTTGCATTCTATTGTTATGGATCATGCTTTTGTTTTGTTTGTTTTTTAATTTGGCTTAATTTATTTTATAATTATGTCAAACATCTATGTTTTCAAAATCAAACCTATGTACCAAGGTACTTTCAGAGAAATCCAGCTCCTTCCCACCCTGTTGCCTCCCTTCTCCTATCCCATTGCCTTCCAGTGGATTCCAATTCACAGCGACCCTATAGGACAGAGTAGAACTGCCTCATAGGGTTTCCAAGGAGCGGCTGGTGGATTTGAACTGCCAACCTTTTTGTTAACAGCTGAGCTCTGCACCATCGAGGCTCCATTTCATGCATTAGGGAAGATTTTAGGATTTTTTTTTTTTTTTTTTAAGATTAAAGTAGTAAGACATCTGAAGCCATCTTTAGCTCCGATTTGTATTATGTCCTTTGAAAAAGAAATGAATTTGAATAACGGGTGAATATTACATTAAAACAAATGATTAATTAAAAATTGCATATTTGTGTTAATACCTGGGAGAATTATTAGGTGCATCAGGTTGATAATGTTTTCACAGATCAAAACCCTCAAACACTTAGCAATTTCTATGATGTAATACACAGTGTATCAGAGCTTACCATCCAGAGTATTATCATCATTAAATAAAACAAGTGTGTGTATTTGTATTTTTCTATTTACTTAGCCTTTATGCCTTGATTGCTTAATATCCATTGAAAAACAAAAACACTATATCCTACCCTTAAATTGTTATAAGTTCTTGGAAATGTACTTTTTAAAGCTAATCCATGTGTTTAATCTCCCAGATTGTTTGGTGATGTTGCACTGGTATAAAACTTTATTGGGAATATCTGGAATAGTAAATTGTATTCTGACCTTGACTTTGATCACTCTGACTCGTTTGGGTAAGTTAGAAGGTCTTAATTAACTAAAAATACGAAGGAAAAAAAATTTATTTTCCTCTTGTGACTCTTCATATTCATTCATTCGTTCTTCATTACATTAACGAAGATTTAATAAAATACTATACCTTACAGTATCTCAGACTCTATATTATACTCCAAAGTGATGATATGAGAATCTTATCCTCAAGTGGTGCAGAGTCTAATGGGGGAAAAACGTGTGTGTGTATATGTGTATATGTGTATGTAGAAGTGTAATTAAAAACAGGAAACAGATATATAAAGACTTTGTGTGTTGGTTCGTGATGATAAAGATGATGACAATAATAATGTGTGTGTGCATGTCCCGTAAGCAGGTATATTTGAAAACCATCTTTCTGAATTTCTTAAATGTTTATGAATAGGTAGAATTTCATGGTTTTTCTGAAATATGTTTATACACTTTATCTAAGGGTATATTTAGTTACTCTTCCTTATGTCCAACAAATGTTTACAGAGCAGTATTATTACAAATTCCCTAAATTAAAAAAAAAAAAAAAAGTCATGGTGAAGACTCTCATATTCTAGTGGGATAAATACGCATTAAACAAAGAGCTATGGTACAGTGTGCTAAATACAGCCTCAGACATTTCTATAAAACATTAAGAAAGCATGGAAAGACCATTTGTACTTCTGAGACCAGGAAGTTTGCTTTACTTGCTGCTGTATCACCAGTTCTTAGGACAATGCCTGGCACAGAGTAGGCCCTCAACAGATATGTGTTCACTAAATGAATTAACCATATATGATTTGAAATTATTTTCCAGTAAGTATAGTTATCCCTTCAGTTATTTCTGGCCCATATCATCAGAATCATCCCAAAGAATTTGTCACTGAGATGTTGCGCAGAGGAGATATTTCCCCAATGATAAATAATCCTGTTTCCAAGCTTTTCAGGGAGTGTTGCTACAATGCCCAAAAGAAAATAGTCCAAATATCACCCATGAAGAGGAAATTGGAAACCTGAAAGTGAATAGTGAAGCAAGAAGAAATATAAGTAATAAGGACACAGACCCCTGTGTTTCAAGAACTACAGGCCAAACAGGTATCTCTCCAGGCTTTGTTCTACACTAGGTTTAATAGTATGGATTCTCTAAGACCCCAGTGAACAGATATGCAATAGATAGGCAACAGCTCAAAATAACCAATAAAGATTTGATATACATCCACTTTGTACCAAAAACATGACTGATTTTTTTACTTTTTTTAAATTTTTGCAATGGGGAGTGGAGCTATAAAAAAGAACTTAAGAAATAGCCTTTTCCCTCATGGAATTTAAAATCAAGTTTCCATATATATGTAAGTCAATTACGATTATAAAGAAAAAAAAAATGATACAAACGGTGAATTTTATGCGATGTGAATTTTACCTCAATTAATATATATATATACCTCAGTTTCTTTCAGTATTATACCAAAAATCTCAGGTATTTTCAATTTGAAAAGACATGATTTTAATTTAAGAAAATTAAATGACTTGAGTCTCTTGCAACTAGAAAGAGGCTTAAAAAAAGCCTTATTAACCTTAATATTTTTTGATATCAAGGGGGAGAAGCAGATACATACAAAAAATAAAAAGGGAGATTCTACAAATTTATATGGAAAAAAATTCTAAGTGGTATAGATAATATTTCATCTAATTTCCTAAGTAGCCTTAATGTAATAATAATAAAAAAAAAAAACCTTAAATGGTTCACATTATTTTGGTCACTGTATTTCATGGCCTAAAAAAAAAAAACCTTTATGTCTGAGTTTTGTTTCTTTTTACTAATTTTCTTAATTCTCATGAATTATCATTTGTATTTGGGGCATCTAATGAGATTCAACACCTTTTAAGGAATGATTTTATCACAGATCCACACTTATTTATATAACACATAAGATCTGTTCTTTCTGCCAATTTTTAGAAATGCATATATAATATGGAAAGTCTGGTGGCATAGTGGTTAAGTGCTATGGCTGCTCATCAAAAGATTGGCAGTTTAAATCCACCAGGTGGTCCTTGGAAACTCTGTGGGGCAGTTTTACTCTGTCCTACAGGGTCACAATGAGTCGGAATTAATGGCAATGGGTTTTGGTTTATATATAATTTTTGTTCCTCATCTCCCACTCCCCCCCGCCACTGTTTCCTTATAGGATTGTGCCCATCGGAATGGCTAAAATATCAAGAGAAATGTTACTGGTTCTCTAATGAATTGAAAAGTTGGAGTGACAGTTATGGGTATTGCTCTGACAGAAAATCTCACCTACTAATAATACAGGACCAACTTGAAATGGTACGTGGCTTAGTATCATGGTAAGGGCATTAGCTTCCTTTCAATTAAAAATGGCGTTCCTCACATTTCTTCCCATCTGGGTTTAAATGATCATTTATCTTGATTACTGAGTTTTGGTACTCTTTAAATTTTGTACTCAAAGTGAACGCTGAGATTTTCGTTAGCAGCCGATTGCTTTAACCACTGCACCACCAGGACTCCAAGTCTTGTACTCATAGTGAGCGCTGACTCAGGTTAGTCTTGACTCTCAATAACTTGTAGTCGGTTTGCAAATACTGTATGCTTATATTTGTTTTTAGTAAGATATGAGTTGATTGCTATAAGAATTCCCAGGGAGAATGCTAGTTTTTCAATAAAATTCTAAAATCTTGATGTATCTGAATTTTTAAAATATTCTATTCATTTAGTTATTCATCACCCCCTTTTTAGGCTTTTATACAGAAAAATCTGAGGCAATCAAACTATGTGTGGATTGGACTTAATGTTACCTCCCTGAAGAAGACATGGACCTGGGTAGATGGTTCTCCATTAGATCCAAAGCTGTGAGTTTTTCCTAAAGGCGATCTAATTTGATTATTTTTGTATTGTAGGATTTGTCTACCTAAAATGCCTTTAAATTCACCACATTGGACTCTGAAATAATTCGCAGTGCTATAGCACTCAGAACAATGAAAAGTAATTTAATGTCCACTGGATTAATGATGAAGTCCCTGCATGGCTCAAACAGATAAAGAACTTGGCTTCTAACTGAAAAGTTGGAGATTCTTGGAAAGGAAGGCCTGGTGATGATTGGAAACCCTGTGAAGCACAGTTCTATTCTGATACACATGGGGTTGCCATCAGTTGGAACCTACTTGACAGCAACTGGTAAAACTAGGATTCATGATGGATATTTTGATTTGGTTTTCAAAGCAAAAGGATTTGAAAGAATAGTAGTTGTTTATTGTTCAAATATTATTCACACTTTATATGGAAAATTGGACTGAACCAATGTGGTCTTCTATTTTCAACATTCCCAATACTTATTTTAGTTATCATTATTGATTAAAAAAGCAGTGTATAATTTTTTATAACATTTCATAATGTTAAAAGAAAAGACAATAAATATAAAACTGAACAAAATAATCCAAAATTCTCTTGGTGTTTGCTTGAAATTAAGAATTTAAAAAATTTTCATCAACATATTTCATGTGTTCATATTTATTTTATAATAAAATATTCAAATAGCTATACAAATAATTAAACAGGTAAATTAAAATCTTATTCTTCTGTGTAGTAAGCAGAGTAATGGTCCCCAAACTATCACCTCCTAATCCCCCAAACCTGTGACCATATAGCAAAAGACGTAATTAACTAAGGATCTTGAGGTAGAGATATTACCCTGGAGTATTCAGATGCGCCTAGTGTAATCACAAACATCTTTAGATGACCAAGTCAGAAGAGGATGGTCAAAGAAAGAAAGTTTTCTGTAAAGACAGAATTAGAGATCAGAGTGATATGACCATGAGCCAAGAAATGCAGGTGGCCTCTAGAAGCTAGAAAATTCAAGAAACTCATTCTTTGCTACTATCTCCAGAAGGAACACAGAACCGTGTGCTCCTTGATTTTAGCCCTGTAAATCTCATTTTGGTTCTTGCATCCATAAGCGTAAGATGATAAATTTGCATTGTTTTAAGCCACTAAGTTTGTGGTAATTTGTTACAGCAGCATTAGGAAACTAATACACTGTGGTAACCATCTTAAAGATGCTTTTGTGCTATTTTCCCTTTACCCTTATTTTGTTATTAAATATTACTTATTGTCTATCTTATTGCCCTAACTTAAGGAATCTATGTATATTGATTCCAGACCTTATTTGGAATAGAGGATATAATGAAAGATCTGTGTCAGAAGGTAGAATTTTGTCACTGAACGTTACATGATCAATTACTTATGAAGTTGCTAAATTTTTTTTCACTCATGGCAAGTCTACTCAGCACTACCTTTAGGGTTGTTTTAACATTACAGTCTAGATCATTCCTAGGAATTTTGTTCAAAATATGTTCAATACAAAATTCTAATATAATTAAGTTGAGAAAAATGTATTCCCTAATATGAAAATTGAGTACTTATTTGCTCCATATCAATTGTGAGGTTATGTGCACTTCTTTCACAATTCTTGCTTGAGCTTTTATAGCATTCTGAATAAATCTCTCGTAGAAAAAATCACCAATACTACAGTATTTCATGAATAACTTTATTATTATATTTAACATATGTGATATTTTATAATACGTTATAGTATATATTTTATCATGACAATATTTTATAATGACAGTATAATTTCTTTACCCTTTTCATGGGTCAGTTTGTATATTGAATTCTTTAAAAACATCAATTAATTTAATTTTTATAACAATATCATAAGTTAGGTATTATTATCTCCTTTGCACAATTTGACATGAGACCAACAGAGGTTACGTGAGCAGTCTGTATAGACTTAACCTTACTTTTTAATCCAATTGAACCACAGGGAGCAATGGAAGGAGTCCTAGAACAGGAATATGGGGAAAAATTCATTCTTAGTGTTGTCATTCATGAACAGATTTTCTGGGACTCTGCCAGTCACAGAATACAATGCCACATTGCTGAGATAATGGTTAATGCAATGGTTAATGAGTCAAGGTATTTGAAATGTTTTGAAACTTTGGGTTACTTTTTTGACTTAAGGGAGAGTATTAGCTGAACAACACAAATGAACATCTTTAGCATCAATGATTAACAATGCATTTATTCTCTCCTGCAGATTCGTCATAAAGGGACCAGCTGAAGAGAACAGCTGTGCTGCCACCAAAGAAAACAAAATTTACTCTGAAACCTGTAGCAGCGTTTTCAAATGGATTTGCCAATATTAGGGTTTAAAAAAAAAACGATAGTGGGATAATTAGCAAAGATTTTGATATAATATTCTAATTGTTAATCTTTTAGGAGTAAGCCTTTAAAAATGAAATTAAATGCCAAAATCGCTTTTCCCTCTGTCATTTCTGTTGGTCTTAGCTTCAGAGTAGCTCACACTAATAATCTAGTATGTACCGTTCTAAATGTTTTATATCATAATATAATCCAGTGTGAGTCCATGTTTTTATATCTGGAATTTAGTTGTTGTTTATTTTATAACAAATATGATGAAATAATGTCTGCTTTTCTGTGTCTTGATTTTTCTGCTTTTAGGATCTTATGAAAATGTCTTATAGTTCTAAGGGTAGCATAATAGTGTGGACTTATATATACATATATATTTTAGCAAATCAATTTTCACATTTTTCTTTCTGTGTAGCATCTAGCTACTGCCACACTATCTTCACTGAAGTAATAACCTCTTTATTAATGGGTGTTTGTTTTTAGGCTTTGCTACTATAAATTATGCTACAGTAAACATCCCAAATATATTGTCTTAAGTAGTGGTGCTTTTATTTCGATGATATAAATCCTAAAAATGAATATTCTGGGTAAAAGTGTTAAATGTGTTGTTTGTTTTAGGTTTTACCAATTTTTTTTATACAGAGCACTTTTTAAAAAAAAAATCAGAAATTATCAAAGACTCATAAAAAGATGGCAGGTCTAGAACAAATAACTTTTTTTTTTTCTTCTGAAACTATTGAGAATAAGTTGCCAAATTGATGCACCATCACCCCTGGATATTTTAGTGTGTACTCCCTACAAAGACCTTCTCCTACATAACCACAATACAGTTACCAAAATTGGGACATTCACCTTGATGCAATACTAACAACTATGTCTCAGACTCTTTTTGTTTACTGACAGTCATAAAAAATGTTCTTTAGAATAAAAATATCCAGAGTGGAAGCAATTTCTGTGTTTAATTATCATGACTTTTTAACCTTTTTCAGTCAGAAAGAGTTCCTCAGCCTTGTTTTGATCAGTGATAAAAAGGAAATGGTAAGGTGCTTACGCAAATGTAAAGGAGGTGGTCTGACCTCGTCACTGAATTCAGGTAATCCTCCTCTAAACATTTGACAAATGAATTGAGATCTGAAGTGAGTAGCATTATATAGAAGAATAAGAAAATACTCCAGGGGGCCTAATAAAAAAAGGAACACTCTCTGAAAAAAAAAACCTTTGAATCTAGTATGTTATACACAAAAAAAATAATTAATCTAGTGTTTCTGGGGGTCAGAAAAGGAGAAATTGAGGTGAAATATGACTGGAAAATATGATGTGCCTTACGTGCCATGCAAGTATTTCAGTTTTTATTTCAACTACTATCGGAAGCCAATAAAAGGAAAGGTGTGTAAGTCCATCATCAGAAATATCAAATTAAATGGTGCATATTTTTCTTGCAAATCCATTTTCTTTCTGTGTAGCATCTAGCTGTCGCCACACTATCGTCACTGAGGTAAGCACATCTTTCAGTCCCTTTCACAAGAAACCTACAAGAAAAAGATTAAATAATATGTATTCGGAAGGCCTGTCATTTCTCACTTCTCCAATGACACCTTAAAAAAAAAAAAATCGTATCTGTCCAGAGTACTGAAAGGGTGTTCTGGACACAGTCCTTTCTTGCTGGGGTTGAGATATCCAAAAAGGTCCCTCTTCCAAGAATTCGTATTTGTTACACTGACATTAAGTTAATGACATATGATTGGTCATTTGTATAAACCAGTGATCCTCAACTAGGTGTGATTTTGCCCCCATCCTCCTCCAGGACACTTAGAATATCTGGATACATTTTTGAGTGTCAAGACTGCAGAGAAGGTGCTATGTTATCTAGTGAATAGAGCCCAGGAATGCTGCTAACATCCTGTAATGCACAGGAAAACCTCCTCCCAACAGCAAAGAATTATTCAGCCCAAAATGTCAGTAGTGTTGCTGTTGAGAAACTCCAATACAGAAACTCCAATAAGTGTCTGGTGTCACCATGGGGGAGGTTTCACTGAGGTCATGTGTGCATTCAACCCAGAGCTTTATAACCAGGCTTCTGTATTATAAAATCAAAGCCAAGATAAGACAAACTGTACTAAAATCAGGTTAGAATGAACATCAAATTGGACTTGAGTTGCAGAAAGACATCAGCAAACAGGTAATGTGAAGCTTGAAGAATGTATACAGAATTGGGGAAGACAGAAATGAGGCAAAAAATTTAATGTTGTTTTACCCTGTGCATGTGAATCTCATGTCTTTATTTTCAAAATCACCAAATAGGAGATCTTCTCCCTTATGTCTTACTTTAACCTCTCTGGTTAACTCCTAGGAGCCCTGGTAGTGCAGTGGTTAAAGTGCTTAACTGTTAACTGAAAGGTTGGCAGTTGGAACTCACCAGCCACTCTGTGAGAGTTAGATGTGGCAGTCTGCTTCTTTAAAGATTGCAGCCTTGGAAACCCAATGGGGCAGGATACTCTGTCCTACAGGGTTACTATGAGTCAGGATCAACTCAACGGCAATGGGTTTGGTTTTTTGGTTTGGGTTGACACTTGGGACTAATCTCAAAAAATGGCACAACCTTGTTTCCAACATGCACATTAATCTCAAGCCCTGGAGAAATTTGTCTAATTCACAAGTCCTAGAAAATGTTGCATTATCTTAATTTTTCAAAGAAAGAAAGATACTCACCAGATATTAAATATAGTACCATTTACCCATTCTCCTATTTGATTTTCTTTCCTCATCAGTCCAATCCAATGATCAGTACTGCATTTGTAGCGCATAAGAAAATTCTGGAAAGACAAGAGAAATTTGATAATTTTGCTTGTCAGCCTTTGCTACATCCCACTGAGTCTCTCTTGTTTGCAGGTTCCGAGGAGCAAGGTAACAAATGTTCAACTCTTGACTCCGCCAGAAAATAGCGATGTGATCTTGAAAAAGTACCTTAATCTCTCTGACCCTCAGTTTTCTCATTCGTAAAACAAAGATGTGAGACAAATTTTCTTTAAAATACCTTTTGGTTCTAAATTGATAAATATTCAACTTGGAAATACATTCCTCCAGAAATTTAAAACTGTAAGTTCCTGAAAGGCCAGTTTGTGACTGAGCTCTTATGCAGTATTTCTAGTCATCCATTATTTGCTATAATGCTTTCTAAAAAAATGTTCTTGTTGAAAACATACACAGCCAAAGAGACACCATTTCAACAATTTCTACATGGACAATCCAATGACATTGATTATATTCCTCAAGGTGTGCTACTATTCTCACTATCCTTTTCCAAATTATTCCCACACCATTTTCTTAAATTCACTGTCCCCTAAACTTTTCATCAAACCTTTTGAGTTGTCATTGCCAATTTGATCTCACATAGATCATTTATTAAAAGGGTATAATGCTCAAGGCAGACATACTTTACTAATTGAGATCAACAATTTTTCGATTCAAAGGAGACTACAGGCGATAGTTCTGGTTTAAGGTTTAAAGTTTAAAGATTATCTCAGGGCAATAGTTTTGGGGTTCATACAGCCACAGTGGCTCCAGGAATTATTCAGTTTGATGTTGTATCTTACTTCAAATCTCTATGTCTCCCCCAAAGCCATCAGTGTGCATGCCTGTGTATGCACACCCTTGTGCATACAGACACACATGTACACGGTTCATTAATTTAGAATCTGGTTATCAAATTTTAGTCTCCCATTTAGATTTCTAAAAACATCATTTAGGGATAAATATAATGCTTTTTTTTCTGACATTTTTTCTTTTCTTCTTCCTCCTTCAATGTTGAAACTCTCTTGCTACCTTAGAGTCCTTTTACCATAGAATTTATGTATATATATACACACACACATAAAGTTATTGGAGTCCTTAGGTGGAACAAATGATTAAACACTCAACTGCTAGCCAAAAGGTTGGCAGTTCATGCCCACCCAGTGGTGCCTCAAGAGACAGGCCTGGTGATCTGCTTCTGAAAGATCACAGACTGAAAATCCTATTGAGCACAGTTTTACTCTATACACATGGGGTCACCATGAGTTGGAATTGACTTGACAGCAACTAACATCAACAAGAATAGAAAGTCATTGGGTCTGGTCTACTACTAAACAGCTGAGAAATCACAAGCTCGACAGTGCATCACTGTGTTTCAATTTTCTGATAAACATAAAGGGGTTATACCATACCATATCATATGGTTAAATCCCACCTAATAACAGTGACACTGATAATCTTTGGCATTTTAACATACCATCTACTGCAGCATTTCATAAATTTATTTGAAATATTTTTCGATTTACTGGACCTAAGTGTTGGGTTTACAAAGGGTTAAGATTAATAAAACATTATCCCTGGACCTAAGGGACTTCATATGTAGTGAAGAAAATTATGTAGACATAGAGTTAGAAAATATCCTACTAGATAAGAAGAAGATAATGAGTATAACACATACAGTGAAATTGGAGCTTACAGGGAGGAGCACCTGAGAGCTTCTTTCACACTGGTGTGCTGTGAAAGGTGACTATGAAAGGAAGGGAGAAGAGGGCAATCCATATGCTAGGCTTAGGAAAGAGCTTGTTTCCAGAAAAAAGGCAAGGTAACATGTGCTGGAAACCAACTGGATATATATTATTGAATAATTGGAAAATTTGGATGAGGCTCAGAATTTGTAGTCTTGGTGACAAGGAATTAGGAAGTGTGTTTCCTAGATATTGTCCTATGAAAAATGTTAATCATTATTTGCTCAGTAATGATAATAATAATACCCACATAGCCCTCATTAAAAATGCAAGATACTTTAAAATAGGTGGAAATGAATATGGAAAATATTTCATGAAACAAGTTTTGTCTGATATCTTACTAGGGAAAATATTACTTTGTCATTTAAAGATATATTCAGAATATTTTAATTAAATAATTTTAAAGAAATAACCCATTTCTTCTATACATTACTTTTGTTACTCCTTCACAGGCAGCTACACCTCATTCTATTTGTCACTTAAATTTTCCCTGTTTTTGTAGTTTTCTATGCTCTTCAAAATATATGGGAATATTTTATGATCAAAGTCTTTTTTCTTGATCCAGAATATTCTTACTTGATATGTTTAATGATTTCTCTTAATTTGGAGTATTTCTGATTGCTACGTGCCATGATCTTGGCTATTTTTGCCAATCTTTGCTGATAAGATTTCTGTATGTAACTTTTTTTTTAATATAGTCTCGCTCTTTTTAAATCCCTTAAACATTTTATTTACATTCAATTTTTCGTCTTACTGCTAATGGAATCTTTTTTTTTACCCGAGAGGAGCTATAAGGATCAATGCAAGAATTTCTTAGAAAGTTTATTTTCAAAAAAAGTCTTTCAGAATTCAGCAGTGAAACTACTGAATACAAAAGCCTTGTTTATTAAATTGAACTTGTGACTTACTTCATTTGCTTCTCCATCTAGCTTTTCACATGTAATTCAGCTTTCTATACTTTTTGTTGCTTCCAAATAGTTTTGTTCCCTTGCACTGATCTATAAACTGATGTAGCCTGGTTCACATTCTTTTATTTTGACCCAATCTTCATGCTGATTGCATGAATACGTCTTGTTCATCACAGAAGTAACACAATGTTCTTTTAACTATGTGTCCTGCTGTATGCGCTTTATATTTGAAACAGGTCTCAGGTGCACATTCTTCTTCTTTTTTTTTTTTTAAATAAAGTTACATTACCTCTTCTGTTATCCTTTCTCCTTGAAGAGACTAATGAGAAGAAAACATTGATGCTTACTGTACGAGGGACTGGAGGAAAGAACAGACTTCACAAAGCCAGAGATACAGAGTTTTGCAACCCCTTGTTTGACTTCTTAGGCATTCTCTTTACTCATAAGATATTTGCTATGTAAATCAATATTTATTCAACAAGGATCCATTAAACTTTTATTTTGTACTTGGCTCTGTGCAGCAGCTAAGCATACAACTTCAAATAAGACAAGGTCTCTGCTCACTGGAAGCTCGTACTCGGTCTGGGGGAACACTTTCTAGCACACTATTACATTAATTACAGGTAGGAGCCCAGGTGGTGCAGTGGTTAAGAGCTTGACTGCTAACTGGAAAGGTCAGCAGTTTGAATCCACCAGCTGCTCCTTGGAAACACAATGGGGCAGTTCTACTCTGTCCTATGGGTTTGGTATGAGTCGAAATCAACTCAAAGGCAATAGGTTTTTTTTTTTTTTTTTGGTTAGAGAATGCTCTGATAGAGGCTTTCCTGGTACCTCAGAGACAGATAGCAAAGCCAAGCTGAGAGTCAAAGGATAGTTCCTCGAAGAGAGAGTGGAATGGAGAACTTCCTGAGGCAATTCTCTCTTGGTGGAACACTGGCTTTAAAAAAGTTTCCAAATACTACCAAGTTCTTCTATTTATACTTCTCGATAAGGACAGCTATGACATCTACCACTTCATTCAGCTCTTATGCTCTCCAAACAAAATATCCCCATGTTTTTTCACTATCTTATACGGTACATTCTGAATAATATATATTTTTTAATATTCTACATAAAACAGACATGTTTAGAAAGTTTTAAAAGCCTGTAATGACATTTGAATATTTCCAGTGCTATCGGGGATGTCCCAAATCAAAATAATTCATAAAGGAGTGTGTATTACCATTTCTTCCGTGGTGTCAATTGCAGTTAGTGTAGAACCTAGAGCCGAACAGTTGTAGCTACTTGAATGCCAATCTCCTTCTTCCTCAGAGAAATAATAGCATCTGTTTTTGTAACCAATCCAGTTATCTGGGCAAAAATACTGAGGACCCTTGTATATGTCAGCTTGCATTTTCTCTGAAAATGAGACAAATATAGATTTTAACATCCAGAAAAGTTTTATAAGTAAGACAATTATCCATCTCAAAATGTTAGTAAAAGAATGATGGATTAAAACCAAAGAAAGTAGATAGACATAATTAAAAATGTTAACACCAGAAATCAACTGAATATAAAATTAATATGAAAAATTCACAAAGTCAACAGTTGGCTTTTTGGGAATAATCTAAAATAAGATAGACCACTAGCAAGACTGATGGACAAAAAAATAATTAGAGAGGGATAAAGATAAAAATTCAAAACTTAAGGAAAGAGAATTCCTAAGAAAACACAACTTAGAACAACTGACAAAAAAAGTGATAAAACTGAATAACACTCTATCTAGTAAAGAAATTAGCTCTTTCATTAAAAAACTACCCACAAAAAAATCTCCCAGTCCTAGTGGCTTTACTTGTGAATACATCTAGTCATTTAAGAAAGAAATGACACAAATATTATGCAAACTTTTTCAGAAAATAGAAAAAGAGGGAAAAATTTTCAACTCAATTTTAGAGGCTGGTATAATCTTGATACCAATGCTTTACAACAGTATTATAGAAATGGAAATTATAGGTCAAAGTCTCATGAACATATGTGTGTACAACTTAAATATTACTTAATTTTATTAAAGGATATTAAAAGATTAATACATTATAATCAAATTAAGTTTATTCCAGAAATGGAAGATTGGTTTAACTTTTTTTTTTTAATCTGTGTAATTCAACACATTAACATCAGAAAGAAGGGAAGTTAAGTGAATATCTCAATTGGTCAATATAAATTATTTGTTAAGATTCAGGATAAAATTTCTAAGCCATTTAGGAATTAAAGGAAATTTCCTAAATATGATTAATAGTATGCACAAATAATCTTGCTTAATAGGGAAATATTGAAAACTTTTTCACAAAGATTGGGAGAGATACAAGGAACGACAAGTCATCTATCACTACTTCTACTCAATGTTGTATTGAGTCCTAGCCAGTAAACTGAGACAATAAATAAATAAATCATAAGAACTACAAATAATTATTTGCAGACAATCTGATTGTTCACATAAAACATCCAAAAGAAATGGGAGATAATTTATCAGTAATTAACAATTAAGCATAGCAAGGTTGCTAGATATAAGAAATATATACATATGTATACATACACATATGTGTATAAACATATAGATATGCAAATATACATGTGTAGTTTATTAAACAGTATTTCTTTATACCAACAACATATAGAAAAGAAAATTAAAAAGGAGGTACCACTTAACCATTGTAGTATAAAACATCAAGTATTTAAGAATAATCTTTAAAAAGATCTGCAAGACACCATTCTGACAGCTATAAAATATTGATGAGCAAAGTCATGACCAAATTAAATGTTTCAAATGGATGATTCAATATTGTTAAGGAAGACAATTCTCCCAAAATTGACTGTAGATTTAATACAATCTCAATGAAAATTACAGATTCTAAAATTTATATGACAATTTAAAGGACCTAGAATTGTCAGTATCAGCAGTAGGCCCCTGGCCTTGTTCCGATTGATGATATTGAGCTTTTCCGTCATCTCTTTCCACAGATGTAGTTGATCTGATTTCTGTATATTCCATCTGGCGAGGTCCACGTGTATAGTGGCCCTTTATGTTATTGAAGAGAGTATTTGCAGTGAAGAAGCTGTAGGTCTTGCAAAATTCTATCATGTGATCTCCGGCATTGTTTCTGTCACCAAGGCCATATTTTCCAACTACCAATTCTTCTTCTTTGTTTTCAACTTTCACACCATAGCCAAAGTATGACCTTAAGTATGTTGCTGTTATTAGGTGCCCTCCAGTTGATTCTGATTTGTAGAGACCCTGTAGCAGAGAGTAGAACTGCCCCATAGGGTTTCCAACTTTGGATTCAAACTTTGGACCTTTTGGTTAGCACCCGTAACTCTTAACCACTGCACCACTAGTGCTGCTTGACCTTGAGTACACCCCACCCAAATTTAGGGAACATCTCAAGAATAAATTTGACACATTGAACACTAATGACCAAAGACCAGGCGAGTTGTGAGATGACATCAAGGACTTCATATATGAAGAAAGCAAGAGGTCATTAAAAAGATAAGAAAAAAAGAAAAGACCAAAATAACTGTCAGAAGAGACTCTGAAACTTTCTTTTGAACACAGAGTAGCTAAAGCAAATGGAAGAAATGATGAAGTAAAAAAGTTGAAAAGATTTCAAAGGGTGACTCAAGAAGACAAAGTAAAGCATTATAATGACATGTTCAGAGACCTGGAGTTAGAAAACCAAAAAGGGAAGGACACACTAAGCATTTCTCAAGCTGAAAGGACTGAAGAAAAAATTCAGACCCCGAGATGCAATATTGAAGATTCTACAGGGAAAATATGAAATGATGCAGGAAGCATCAAAAGAAAATGAAAGGAATACACAGAGTCACTGTACTAAAAAGAAGTGGTCAACATTCAATGATTTCGTAGGTAGCATATGATCAAGAACTGATGGTACTGAAAGAAGTCCAAGCTGCACTGAAGGTCTTGGGGAAAAACATGGCTGTAGGAGTTGACAGAATACCAACTGAGAAGTTTCAACAAGTGGATGCTTTTGGTGGAAGCGCTCACTCATCTATGTCAAGAAATTTGGAAGACAGCTACCTGGCCAACTGACTGGAAAAGATCCATATTTATGTCTATTCCCAAGAAAGATGATCCAACCAAATGCAGAAATTATTGAACAATATAATTAATATTACACATAAATAAAATTTTGCTGAAGATCATTCAAAATCTGTTGCAGCAGTACATTGACAGGGAACTGCCAGAAATTCAGGCTGGTTTCAGAAGAGGCTGCAGAACCAGGGATATCATTGTTGATGTCAGATGGATTCTGGCTGAAAGCAAAGAATACCAGAAAGTTGTTTACCCGTGTTTTATTGACTATGCAAAGACATTTGGATGTGTGGATCATAACAAATTATTGATAACGTTACAAAGAATGGGAATTCCAGAACACTTAATTGTGCTCATGAGAAACCTGTACATAGATCAAGAGGCAGTCATTCAAACAGAACAAGGGAATACTTCGTCTTTTAGAGTCATGAAAGCCGTGCGTCAGGGTTGTATCCTTTCACCAAACCTATTCAATCTGTATGCTGAGCAAATAATCTCAGAAATTGGACTATATGAAGAAGAATGAGGCATAAGTATTAGAGAATGATCCACTAACAACCTGCGTTATGCAGATGACACAACCTTGCTTGCTGAAAGTGAAGAGGACTTGAAGGACTTACTGATGAAGATCAAAGACCACAGCCTTCAGTATGGATTGCACCTCAACATAAAGAAAATAAAAATTCTCACAACTGGACTAATAAGCAACATCATGATAAATGGAGAAAAGGCTGAAATTGTCAAGGATTTCATTTTACTTGGATCTACAATCAACACCCAGGCAAGCAGCAGTCAAGAAATCAAAAGACACATTGCATTGGGCAAATCTGCCACAAAAGACCTCTTCAAAGTGTTGAGAAGCAAAGAAGTCACCTTAAAGACTAAGGTGTACCTTACCCAAACCATGATGTTTTCAGATGCCTCCAAAACCGAACCAAACCCAGTGCTGTCGAGTTGATTCTGACACATAGCGACCCTATAGGACAGAGTAGAACTGCCCCATAGAGTTTCCAAGGAGTGCCTGGTGGCTCCGAACTGCCGACCCTTTGGTTAGCAGTCGTAGCACTTAACCACTATGCCACATATTCTTGCAAAAGCCAGACAGTGAATAAGGAAGACTGAACAAGAATTGATGCCTTTGAATTATGGTGTTGGCAAAGAATATTGAACATGGACTGCCAAAAGAAAGAAAAAATCTGTCTTGGAAGAAGTACAGCCAGAATGCTCCTTAGAAGCAGGGATGGTGAGACTACGTCTCACATACTTTGACCATATTATCAGGAGGTATCAGTCCCTGGAGAAAGACACCATGCTTGGTAAAGTAGAGGCTCATAGAAAAAGAGGAAGTCCCTCAATGAGATGGATTGACACAATGGTTGCAACAATGGGCCCAAACATAGCAACGATTGTGTGGGTGGTGCAGGACTGGGCAGTATTTTGTTCTGTTGTATATAGGAGTCACTATGAGTTGGGAGTGACTCGAAGACACCTAACAACAACAATAGAATTGCCGAGGCAATCCTGAAGAAGAAACACAAAGCTAAAAGATTTTAAATACTGGGTATCAAGATTTATTATGAAGCTACTGTATTAAGACAGTATGATACTGACACAGGGATAGATAAGACAGAGGTAATAGAACAAAATAGCAAATCCAGTAGAAAACGCCTTCGCTGACACAGCAGATTTATGACAAAGAACCAACTGCATTTAAACAGGGAAACGATGCTGTTTCTAATAAATTGTTCCAGGTCAAATGAACATTTGAATAGAAAAAAGGCATACTCTCTACCAGTAATCATAAAAATAAATAAATTTTGTCTGCATTATAGCTCTGAATGTGAAAGGTAGAAGACATAATAAGGAGTATGTTAGAAACCCTAGGAGAATACCTTTACGTCTTTTCAATATAGTAAATCTCTTAAACAAGAGAAAGTAGTAACAACAGAGAAAAAAGAAAATTTACAATACTTTATAATTATTTCTATTAATCAAAAGACCATACAGAAGGTTAAAAGTTAATCTTCAGAGTAGAAAATATATCTGCAATACCTATAAATTTCAAACGACTCTTTTTGGTTGTTAATTGCTGACTAGTGGAATCTGCCTCATGGCAACCTCATATGTGCAGAGTAAAGGTGCTCCATGGGGTTTTCAAGGCTGTGACCTTTCAGAAGCAGGTGCCAGGGTTGTCTTCCAAGACACCTCTGGGTGGGTTTGAACTGCCAACCTTTTGGCTAGTATTTGAGCGCTTAACCAATTATGCCCCTCAGGGACTCCTCGAAAGACTAGAATATGTAAATAACTCTTATGGATCAAATAGAAAAAAGAGGCATAACTCAATAAAAATATGGATGAACTATTTGAATATGCCTGTCACAAAATAGTGCCACCCAATGACCAGGAAATGTGAAAAAGTACTTAACAGTATTAGTCATCAGGCGAATATCAATTAAAGACACAATAAGGTCCCAGTACACACTCATCAGAATGGCAAAATGGATAAAATTGACAACAAAAATTTGACAAGGATGGGAAGCAACTGGCATTCTTATACTTTTGATGGTATAGTGAATAAAAAGCAAACAAACAACAACTACAAGACGGAATGGGAAAGATTCAGCTAAAGTTGATCTACACATAGGCTATACTTACAATTCCACTCATAGATATATCTCAAATGTTATACATACATTATTCACTAAAATACATGAATAAGGTTGTTCAAAGCAGCACTATTTGTAGCAGTCAAAATGTGGGACAATCCAAATGTCCATCAAAAGTAGAATGAGTAATTAATTGTGTTGTATATATTTTTTTTTTTTTTTGTATACATAGAATGGAATACTCTACAGCAGGGGTCCAAAATTATAGCGGGAAACCAAATTCAGCCTACCTTCTGTTTTTGTACAGCCCATGAGCTATGATTTTTTTTTTATTGTGCTTTAAGTGAAAGTTTACAAATCAAGTCTGTCTCTCACACAAAAACTTATATACACCTTGCTACACACTCCCAGTTGCTCTCCCTCAACGAGACAGCCCACTCCCTCCCTCCACTCTCTCTTTTCATGTCCATTTCGCCAGCTTCTAGCCCCCTCTACCCTCTCATCTCCCCTCCAGACGGGAGATGCCAACATAGTCTCAAGTGTCCACCTGATCCAAGAAGCTCACTCCTCACCAGCATCCCTCTCCAACCCATTGTCTAGTCCAATCCCTGTCTGAAGGGTTGGCTTTGGGAATGGTTCCTGTCCTGGGCCAAGAGAAGGTCTGGGGGCCATGACCACCGGGGTCCTTCTAGTCTGTCAGACCATTAATTCTGGTCTTTTTAAGAGAATCTGAGGTCTGTATCCCACTGCTCTCCTGCTCCCTCAGGGATTCTTTGTTGTGTTCCCTGTCAGGGCAGGCATCGGTTGTAGCCAGGCACCATCTAGTTCTTCTGGTCTCAGGCTGATGTAGTCTCTGGTTATGAATGGTTTTTACATTTTTGAATGGTTGAAAAAAATCAAAAGAATATTTTATGACATGTAAAAATTATATAAAATTCAAATACCAGTTTTCTGTTTTATGAAAACATGGTCATGCTCATTTGTTTATTTTCTATGACAGCCTGCACACCCTCAATGAGATGCATTGACAGTGGCTGCAACAATGGGCTCGAGCATAACAACAATTTGTGAGGATGGTGCAGGACAAGGCAGTATTTTGTTCTGTTGTACACAGGGTTGCAATGAGCTGCAATCAGCTTAATGGCACCTAACAACAACAACCTGGCCCTTTGCATAAAAAGTTTTCCAACACTTCCTACAACAACGACAGTAAATAAACTGTTGATACATGTCATGGCAGGAAGAATCACAGAAATACAATGCTGAACAAAGGAAACTAAAGGATACATGCAAATTGCATGATTTTATATATGTATGTATATATATTTTGACCAGTAACTCTGATCTAAGGCAACATAAGTCAGAGGGAGTGTTAAGTGGGTTATGAGTTTATCAGGAAAGGACTTTGTCTCAATTATTCTTGCTTCTTTTAATGCCTTATACAAGCCTTGTTATATTACGGATATCCATAAACGTATCATAAATAATGAGAAGAAAATCAGAATAATAAGAAAAGACCACGATTGAGACAGAAAAAGAAAATGATAATAAGAAGATTATATAATAGAACGACCTAAAGGAGAAAATAAATGAGAAAAATGGATGTAATTTACTCACTTGTTATAAAATAAATATTGGAAGAAATAGATATGACAAAAATAGCACATATTAAATAGGTTAGCGTCTTCCTTCTGTCCATAAAACCTGAAAAATAAAAAAAACAAACAAACAAAAAAAAAAAAACCATGTATTTAAATAAGGAAACAAGAAAAAAGAAAGACTAAATTAGTATTCATAGCTGGTATCTAACAAAATTCTTTAGGCATTATGTTCTGATTTCTCACAAGGAAACGACGCACTATGTACTTTTTCTCTTTGCCACGTAGAAAAATGTGCTTTTTCTTTTGGTTGAAATTTCTCAGTGAAGCACTTAGCTAAATGCCGTTACCCTGGATCACTCTTACTATCACAGTCCAAGGAATCAGGTATGTGTGCCTCTCTAGGGTAATATCACCTCAGGCCTAGAGCCTTGGCCTATTTTACTCTTCAGTATCTTTCCTCTGTAGAAAAAGATCAGCATAACACTCTGAATTTTTCTAAGAATTTTTACTTTGTAGCTAATGAAGTTTATTTCATACAGAGACCAAATAATATAGTTAAAAGGTCATAGAATAATCATTCAGAAGAGTTGGGTTTGGGATTTCTGCTACCTAAAGCAAAGGAGCTTGGAACGAGCATAATGGAAATAATGTTCACGCATTGTGACGCATGTAACTAGTGTCACTGAACAATTTGTGAAGAAATTGTTGAATGGGAATCTAAACTGCAGTGTAAACCTCCACCAAAAACACAATAAAATATTATTTAAAAGAAAAAAGTGGTGGAACAGCTTGGACAAGCCATTGTTTTTTTCATTGCTAGTAATCATCTAGGAAAAAAAAAAGTATATATATATGTGGGACACATTTTGTAGTGAAACGTTTTTATTATTTTATATGATTATATTCATTACTATTGTAAAATTTTATGAAATTAAAAAAAATGTAGTAAGTATTTCAAGATAGGCCATAAACCTTTTGAGAGAATTTAGCATTCCTATTTTTTTCACCTCATGAAGAACTACTTATCCTTTTGTTAAATAAATTTTGGCCTTAGTGGATGAATGAACAAAATAAAATTTAAAGTATATCTAAATGTACACAACTCAGAGATAATCAGTCTCATCATTTGGGATAACATCCTTCCACCCATATATCTCTCTAATCTTATTTTCATACATATAACCTACCCCTCAACACTCATAATTTTAAATTAATATAATCATTATATATATATATAGTCTTATATTCAATGTTTCAATCAATAATTTGTTCTTCCCATGTGTAGTAGATTTTTAAAAGTGGTCCCCAATGAATCACACCTCCCTTTGATACTACTTTGTGACTCTGTGACTTCTTCCATCAAAAGGTATACTGTATTCCCTCATGCTTGAATATGAATTTGCCTTGTGCCTTGCTTTGATCAAGAGAATGTGGCAGAAATGACACTCTTGGACTTCCCAGCTCGGACCTTAAGAGGCTTTGTAGTTTCTACTTTCACCATTTAAAGAAATTCAGGCTTACGTACTGGAGAGAGAAAGCGAAAGAGAGTAAGGGAAAAAGAGAGAGAGACAGAGACAGGGGCACAAAGCAGACACACACACACACACAGAGGGAGAGAGATAGATAGAGATCATGTGGAAGATAACCAAAAGTGCTCCAGCTAACATCCAACCACAGAGGCCTCCAACTTAAGTAAGGTCATTTTGCACCTTCAGATATTTCAGCTGTCATCACATAGAAGAGAGATTAGCTACCCTACCCTTCTTAGCGTTGCGGGAGGTATCTTCCGGGAGCCAAGGTAGCAAGGTTGTTTAGGTAAGAGTGTTGTAGGGAAATACGCTTTCCGTAGTTAAAAAAAAAAAAAAAATTTTTTTTTTTTCCTTAGTTAGCTACCCCTAAAGTCTACTCCACTGCCACTCCATAAAACAATTTTTTAAAATATTAGAAGCAATGGCTAATTTAAAAGTTTTTAAACATTAAGCCTCTCTCCATTATAATTAAAGGTAAGATAAAGTAAATCTAAATTTTCAAGGGTGAAACAGTCATTTATAAATTAAATTTTTTTTGATATAATTTTCTCTTATGTGAATGATACCTAAAAAAAATGATTTTTTTTTTTTCTGGCTTGATGGAAGAAACCACAAAACCCAATGGTTATCTTCAAAGGCTTTTGTTTAACATATTTGATAAGTTACATTCATTTTGAGCAATTGGAAATGGACTTACCTTTCTTCTTTTCACCTGATCCTTGGTTGCTGTTATCAGTGGTTGGCACCCTTTTAGCCAGTGCTGGTAACTGGATACTTTGATTTATATCTTCCAAATTAATTCTCCAGAGTTTTAACTTTATTTAACTTTAGAATGCAAATATTATTATTGTTTTTACAATACAGCTCCAAACTAGAGTTATGCAACTTTAGAAGAGCGACACAAGGTTTTAAACTGCAACCTTTCTGAATACACACGTAATCACATGACGCAGACTTTACCACAAGTTTTCTTCTTGTGGGGGGAAAAAAAAAGCAATGTTTGATGGTAAGGCAGGAAGTTCAGTAAAATACCAACCAAAATATGAGAATGAGCAAGCATATATTCTTATTTTCTCTTCTAGGGATCCTCATCTGAACTACAGAACACAAAATTCTTCAACTGACTGTTTTTTTTTTAATCCTCTGAGGAGAGGTACCTCACTAGTATTCTTTCAGAGCCATAGAAAAAGACATTAATTAAAATTCATGCTCCAAGAATTAGGACATAATTATCTTGTGCTAAGAAAACAAAAGCCATCTTAAAAGAGATGAAATGAAGCTATACTTTAAACTTCAGCTACAGAAATGACCACAAAAAACTACTCTTTCTCCCTCTTTCTCTCTCTCTGTGTCTCTCATGGAGCCATGGTGGTTCAGTGGTTAAGAGCTTGACTGATAACTAATAGGTCGGCAGCTGGAATCCACCAGCTGCTCCTTGGTGCAGTTCTGTCCTGTCCTATAGGGTCACTATGAGTCGGAATTGGCTCGATGGCAGCAGGTTCAGTTCCAGTTCATGTCTCTCACTGCCTCTCTGTTTCTCTCTCTCCCTCACTGTCTTATACATACACACACACACAAATGCTTTGGGGCCAGGTGAAAGAAAACAAAAGTTAAAAAGTACCAAAAACTTTAGCAATATATAAAATGATAATGCTATTATGCTAGGGCTAGCTTACGAGGTCCAGTGGCCTCATTATGGAGGTGTGTGGGGTGCAGAACACACCAGGTGACAGTGTCAGAAGTGGTGACACCAAAGTGACTATCTACAAAATTTTTGTGCAGTGTTTCAGCAGAAATTTATTATTTTTTATAAAAAATATCCCTGCAGTTGGTTATAACAACAAAAACATTTTTTGTAAGCCCAGCTTACTTGTATCAATATACCTACAAGGCTAAAACTCTATGCTAATTTATTTTTTTTTAATTGTACTTTAGGTGAAGATTTACAGAGCAGATCAGTTTCTCACTAAATAAATAATACACGTATTATTTTGTGACCTTGGTTGCCAACCCCACAACATGTCAACATTCTTCCCTTCTCGACCTTGAGTACTCCATTACCAGCTTTCCTCTCCCTTCCTGCTTTCTTGTTTTCCCCTGAGCTGGTGTGCCCATTTAGCCTTATTTTATTTTATGGGCCTGTCTAATCCTGAGGTGAACCTCAGGAGTGACTTCAGTACTGGTTTAAAAGAGTGTCTGGGGGCCATACTCTCAGGGTTTCTCTAGTCTCTGTCAAACCAGTATATCTGGTCTTTTGTTTCTGTGTGTGTGTGTGTGTGTGTGTGTGAGTTAGAATTTTGTTCTACATTTTTCTCCAGCTCTGTCCGGGACTCTCTACTGGGATCCCTGTCAAAATAATCAGTGAGTGGTAGCTGGGCGCCATCTAGTTGTGCTAGACTCAATCTGGTGGAGACTGTGGTAATTGTGGTCCATTAGACCTTTGGGCTAATCTTTCCCTTACGTCTTTGGCTTTCTTCATTCGCTTTTGCTCCGGACAGAGTGGGACCAGTGGAGTATCTTCGATGGCCACTCACAAGCTATTAAGACTCCAGACGCTACTCACCAAAGTAGGATGTAGAATGCTTTCTTCATAAACTATCTTATGCAAATTGAGCTAGATGTCCCCTCCAGACCGTACTCCTCAGTCCTCAGGCCAATAATTTGGTCCCTCAGGTGTCTATGAAGCTTCCAAGACCTTGCCTTCCTCAAGTTGTGTTGACTTCCCCAGTATTATGTACTGTTTTAGCCCACACCAAAGTTACCACTTACCTATCGCCTAGTTAGTGTTTTTCCCTCCCTAACTCTCCACACCCTTGTAACCATCAAAGATGGTTTATTTCTGTATGTAATCCTCTTCATGTATTTTTATAATAGTGGTCTCATAGAGCATTTGTCCTTTTGTGATTGTTATTTCACTGAGCATAATGCCCTCCAGATTCATCCATGTTGTGACATGTTTCACAGATTCATCAATGTTGTTTATCCTTGCATAGTATTCCACTGTGTGTGCGCACCATAGTTTATCCACTCATCTGTTGACGGGCGCATAGGTTGTTTCCATCCTTTTGCTGTTGTGAATAATGCTGCAACGAACATGGGTGTGCATACATCTATTTGTGTGTGGGTTTTTACTTCTCTAAGATACATTCCTAGGACTGGGATTGCTGGATCATATGGTATTTATATTTCTAGCTTCTTGAGGAAGCATCATATTGTTTTCCAAAATGGTTATACTATTTTTTATTTCCAGTAGCAGTACATAAGAGTTCCAAGTTCCCTGTAGCCTCTCCAATATTTGTTACTTTGCTTTTTTTTTAATTCGTGCTAGTAATGTTGGGGTGAGATGGCATCTCGCTGTAGTTTTGATTTGCGTTTCTCTAATGGCTAGTGGTTGTGAACATTCTTATGTGGCTGTTAGCCACCTAATGTGGCTTCTTTGGTGAAGTGTCTGTTCATATCCTTTGCCCATTTTTTTTAATTGGATTATTTGTCTTTTTGTTGTAGAGGTGTTGGATTTTCCTACACATTTTAGAAATCAGACTTTTATCGAATTCGTCATAGCCAATTTTTTTTTTTCCAGCCTGTATGTTCTCTTTTGAAGACTTTTGATGAGCAAAAGTTTAATTTTTAGAAGACCCTAGTTATCTAGCTTATCTTCTGGAGTTTATGTGTTGTTAGTTATGTTTTATATCCTGTTAATGCCATGTATTAGGGCCTCTAGCATTGATCCTATTTTTTCTTCTGTGATCTTTATAGTTTTTGTTTTTATATTTAGGTCTTTGATCCATTTGGAATTAGTTTTTGTGTATGCTGTGAGGCATGGGTCCTGTTTCATTTTTTTCCAGATGGACATCCAGTTTTGCCAGCACTGTTTGTTAAAAAGGCTGTACTTTGCCCATTTAATGGAATTTGGGCCTTTGTCAAAGATCAGGGGATGGTAGGTGGATGGATTTGCATCCAGGTTCTCGATTCTGTTCCATTGGTCACTGTGTCTGTTGTACCAGTAGCAGGCTGTTTTGACTATTGAAGCTGTATAGTAGGTTCTGAGGTCAGGTAATGGGAGTTCTCCTACTTTATTCTTCTTCAACAGTGCTTTACTTAATCCAGTGACTATTTCCTTTCCATAAAAAGTTAGTGATTAGTTTTTCCTTCTCTTTAAAGAATGTTGTTGGTATTGGATCAGGATTGCATTGCATTTATAGATTGCTTTGGGTTGGATGGACATTTCCACAGTGTTGAGTCTAGCTATCCACTGGCCTGGTATATTTTTCCATTTACATAGGTCTCATTTGTTTCCTTGCAGTAGCGTTTTGTAGTTTTCTTTGTATAGGTCTTTTGTGTCCCTGGTTAGATTTATGTATAAGTATTTTATTTTTTAGGGGCTATTATAAATGGTATTGCTTTCCTGAATTCCTTTTCATAGTTCTTTTTATTGGTGTATAGGAATCTAACCGATTTTTGTTTATCTTGTATCCTGCTATGCTGCTGAATCTTTCCAGTAGTTTTTCTGTGGAGTCCTTTGGGTGTTATTCAGTTTCCATGTATTTGATTTTTTCCCCTGCTCTTCCTGTTATTAATTTCTACTTTTATGGTGTTGTAGTCAGAGAAGATGCTTTTTATTATCTCATGGTTTTAGATTTTGTTGAGGGTTTCCTTGTGGCCTAAGATGTGGTCTAGTCTGGAGAAACTTCCATGTGTGTTGGAAAAGAATGTGTACTTTGCTGCTGTTGAATGGGGTGTTCTATATATGTCTGTGAGTTCACGTTGCTTGATTGTGGCATTTAGATCTTCTGTATCTTTGTTGAGTTTCTTTCTAGATGTTCTGTCCTTTACTGAGAGTGGTGTGTTGAAATCTCCTGCTACTATTGTGGAACTGTCAGCTTCTCTTTTCAATGCTGTTAAGAGTTTGTTTTATGTATTTTAGAGCCCTCTCACTGGGTGTGTAGATATTTACTACTGTTATATCCTCATGGTGGATTGTCCCTTTAATCATTATGTAATGCCTTTCCTTCCTTTTTATGGTTGATTTTGTTTTAAAGTCTGCTTTATCTGAGATTAGTATTGCCACTCCTGTTCTTTTTGGTTGCTGTTTGCTTGATATATTTTTTTTCATTCTTTGATTTTTAGTATATTCATGTGTTTGTTTCTAAGGTGTATCTCTTGTAGACAGCATACTGATGGGTCCCTTTTTTTTTTTTTTTTCATCCATTCTGTCACTGTCTACGAGTGCATTTAAGCTGTTTACATTCGGTGTGATTATTGGTAGGTGTGAGTTTATTGCTGTCATTTTGTGTGTTTTTTTGTGATGCTGTTTTCTTTTTTCCTCCTACTCTTCTGTGTTGAATTACTTTTTTTTTTCATTCTTTCTTTTTTTAGATTTTGTGCTTACTGAGACTTTATGTTTTTCTTCTTTATTTTGATGAGCAGGTTTGTTAAATTTCTTTTGGTTTCCTTGAAATTTACCACCATCTTCCTAAGTTTAAACCAGTCTTTTATTACTTGACATTGCCTTGATTTCCTCTCCTTTTGGGAAAGTTCTATACCTACACACTTTATTCCTTCTTTTATTGTTCTGACATTCTTGTCATTTACAGATTGACCTTTCTGGTTTCCTGTTGTAAATATTTTAGTTTTGTTCTATTCTTGAGAGTTCATTACCTAAGTTGGTATCTGGCTGATGCTGTCTTGCATCCAAGATTCAGGTTGTTGTCTGATGTTGTTGGTTCTCTAACCAAAGGCCTCTCTTTAATAATTCTTGCAAGCATGGTTTGGCTTCTACATATTCCCTCAATTTCTGTTCATCTGGAAATGCCCTAATTTCGCCATCATATTTGAGTGAGAGTTTTATAAGGTATATTATTCTTGGTTGACAGTTTTTTCTTACCTGCATGATTTCTGCTGAGTAATCAGAGCTTAGTCTTATTGTTTCCCCTCTGTACATGACTTTTCATTTTTCTTGAACTGCTGTAGGGATTTTTTCTTTGTTTTTGGTTTTAGAGAGTGTGATTATGATATATCTTGGTGGTTTTCTTTTGGGGTCTATTCTATATGAGGTTCTTTGAGCTTCATCTGTCATGATATTAGGAAAACTTTCTGTCAGCAAATCTTCAATGACCCTCTCTACGTTTTCTGTTTTCTTCCCCTGTTTTGTAACTCTGATCACATGCAACACTTTGCTTTGATAATGTTCTCAGGATTTTTTTATTTTTCTTCATTCTTTTCTCTGATTTTTCCTCAAACATAGCAGTATCTAAGGATTTGTCCTCATTTTTGCTGATTCTGTCTTCCATTGTTTCAAATTTGCTCTTAAAACCTTCTGTTACACTGGCCCTTTCTGAAATATTGTTATTTATCTTTTGAATTTCTAATTGCTGTTTTTAACGATTTCTAGTTGTGAGTTTATTTTGACAATTTGTTCCTGTATTATTTTCCTGAATTCTGCCATTGCTTTGTTGTGTTTTCCCTTATTTTACCTGTATTTTCCATGATTTTGTCTATTTTTTCCTTATTTTTGTCTGCATTTTCCCTCATCTTTTGGAGAACTTGAACATTAGAGTTTTGAATTCTCTATCAGGTAGTTCCAGCACCCTTTCTTCAACCATAAAGTCATCTGGTATTTTATTTTGGTGGCTTCCTGGAGCCATCCTGTCTTTTTTTTTTTTTTTTACTGTTTTCATATTGTCTGCCATCTCTGGGATATTCAGGAAATATTTTCTTAGTTTATTGCTTGTAGATTTGTTTCATCCTGCAGTTTTGTTTTATTTGGTTATGTGTGGGCAGGTTGGTTGGTTGTGTTTTATTGCTTGCTCGTCTGTGGGCATGACACTTCTCACCACCTTGCCAGGTAGGCAAGACCGGCCACTTAACTATGGTGAAGTAGGGTGAGTTTGTCTGTGAGTGAGCGGTGTGGCTGGGTAGTTTGTGGCACCAACTGGGTCTGATGGGGTGGGGCTTTAGGTCAGTGCAGGGTGGGCTGGAGGGACCACATTGGTGCCACTTGGGGTCATGGCATTCAGAGCATGGTGCAGATAGACAGGAGGGAAGGGAGAGGATGTGATGTGTGTAGTTACATGAGTGAGTGAAAGAAGAGAAAGAAGAGAGAGAAATAAGAGCAAGAAAAAAAAAAAAGAAAAGAAAAGAAAAAATGAAGGAAAAAGAAAAAATAATAAGTAAATAAAATGGCACCATAGGATTTGGTTGGTGGAGGTGGGGGATACCCAGCGAGGCCGTATGCCTGTTACTCTTTAGCCAAGCAGTGTGGCTCAGCCCGTCAAGAAGGGGTGTAGGGGGCCAAGATGGCTGACTAGGTAGATGCTACCTCGGATCCCTCTTGCAACAAAGACTCGGAAAAACTAGTGAATTGATCACATACATGACAATCTATGAACCCTGACCAACAAACACAGATTTAAAGAGTTGACCTGAGTGACAGAGACCGAGAATGAACAACTACGGGGAAGCAGCGACTGTTTTCAGAGCCTGGAGCTAGCATCCCAGTCAGGAAACCTTGGCGCTGGGCTTTGGACTGAGTGCAGGGGAGCTGAGCACAGCATCCTGTGATGGCGCAAACATGGGGCTTAGCCCTACCTCCCTGAACTGACCTCGGGAGGGGCCCCAGCCGGTCCTCGTGGTGATGCGGCTGGCGGGAGGAGAAGTCCCCGGGAAGCAGCGACTGGTGTTGGAGCCGGGAGTGTGGGGTCCCAGCTGGGGAACCTTGGTGCAGGGCTTTGGGCTGGGTGTAGGGGAGCTGAGCATGGCGTCCTGTGACGGTGCAAACATAGGGCGCAGCCTCAGCCCCCTGAACTGACCTTGGGGGAAGCCCAGCCAGTGCACACAGGCGGCGCAGAGACACGGCTGACAGGAGGAGAAGTCACTGGGAGGCAGCAACTGGTTTTGGAGCCGGGAGTGCAGCGTCCCAGCTGGGGAACCTTGACGCTGGGCTTTGGACTGGCAGTGGAGGAACTGACCTCAGCTCCTGAGACAGCGCAAGCACGGAACACGGGCCTGACACTCGGGGACAATCTCTACCCAGCCAGTGCGCACAGACGACGCGCCCCTCAGGAATCTCAGATAAAACAGTCATCCCAAGCAAGATAAGTAACTTTGTCTATATTAAGGGGTGCTACTCTCTCCTGTTTATCTGAACTCTCCCCTCCCCTTCCCAGGCAGCTTCATTAACATTGGAATTTCCTGAGCCAGAGGGAGAACTGCTCCGCTGTTTTTCTTTTCCATTTTTCTTTGGTCTTTTCCTAACCCATTCTTCTGGCCTGAGAGAAGCAACCACAAAAAACCCAGGGACCAAGAATCCTTCCCTAATTGGACTAAAAACACAGAACCAGCTCCAGCCAAGCATATGTGATCCACGGTCTCAGGCTTTCATCTCTACAGGGAACAAGGTGGCTATTATAATGCAAAGGCATTTCTGAAAGGGACCTGACTGCAATTGTTTTAGCAGATTTACTGGAAAGACAAGTTTCCCAGGTCTGTTATCTCTGCGTATTCAACACAGCCCTCACTGACCCACAACAGGGAACTGAGGGCTGAAGCTCCCCCCAGAACACCTAGCCTCCTGCCTTAGGGGTCTAAGGAGGGTGACACCTACCAATCTGTAGAGGTACTTGCATTGGGGGCCTAAGGTACAGCTGCAGAGCCCACCCACCAAGGTGCTTTAGGAATAGAGACACATCTACCTCACTGACACTTGGGGGAAGCCTGTCAACATCCTGCACCCCCCCCTGGAGTGTGAACCCCAGCTGCTACTAGAATCTGGTGCACACAACTATCACCACTACTTCTCTAGGTGGATAGGTGACAGTCTGCATCACATATTTGATGACCCAAAATCAGATTCTACTCAAGAATAGTGAATGGACTCAGGCATATATATCTGGTAACAGCCCAAACCAGCTGGTAATAGGTCATAAGTGAGTCAAGGGCTACAACAATCAAGACAGCGCAATCTAGTAGCCCATCTATGTATATTGAAAGAAAACAAAACAAGATCAGGCTCAGTGAGCAAATATAGAATAAATCACTACAATATCTTATAGATGGCTCGGAGACAGCAGTCGATATCAAACCACATAAAGAAGCAGACCATGATTGCTTCTACAACCCCCCAAACTAAAGAATCAAAATCTTTCCCAAATGAAGATACAATCCTGGAATTGCCAGACACAGAATATAAAAAACTAATTTACAGAATGCTTCAAGACATCAAGGATGATCTCAGAAATGAAATAAGGCAAGCTACAGAAAAAGCCAAGGAACACACTGATCAAGCAGTTGAAGAACTCAAAAAGATTATTCAAGAGCATAGTGGAAAAATTAGTAAGTTTCAAGAATCCATAGAGAGACAGCATTCAGAAATCCAAAAGATTAACAATAAAATTACAGAATTAGACAACACAATTGGAAGTCAGAGGAGCAGACTTGAGCAATTAGAATGCAGAGTGGGAAATCTGGAGGACCAGGGAATTAACACCAATATAGCTGAAAAAAAATCAGATAAAAGAATTAAAAAAAATGAAGAAACCCTAAGAATCATGTGGGACTCTATCCAGAAGAATAACTTGCATGTGATTGGAGTCCCAGAACAGGGAGGGATAACAGAAAACACAGAGAGAATAGTCGAAGATCTGCTGGCAGAAAACTTCCCTGACATCATGAAAGACGAAAGGATACCTATCCAAGATGCTCATTGAACCCCATTTAAGATTGATCCAAAAAGAAAAACACCAAGACATATTATCATCAAACTTGCCAAAACCAAAGATAAAGAGAAAATTCTAAAAGCAGCCAGGGATAAAAGAAAGGTCTCCTACAAAGGAGAATCAATAAGAATAAGTTCAGACTACTAGGCAGAAACCGTGCAGGCAAGAAGGCAATGGGATGACATATATAGAGCACAGAAGGAGAAAAACTGCCAACCAAGGATCATATATCCAGCAAAACTCTCTCTGAAATATGAAGGCGAAATTAAGATATTTACAGATAAACACAAGCTTAGAAAATTTGCAAAAACCAAACCAAAGCTACAAGAAATACTAAAGGAAATTGTTTGGTCAGAAAACCAATAATATCAGATACCAGCACAACACAAGGTCACAGAACAGAACATCCTGATATCAACTCAAATAGGGAAATCACAAAAACAAATTAAGATTAATTAAAAAAAAAAAACAAAAAAACGCTGAAAACGGGGAATCATTGAAGTCAATATGTAAAAGATCACAATAATCAAAAAGAGGGACTAAATATAGGTGGCATAGAACTGCCATATGGAGAGGGATGCAAGGCCATATAGGACATTACAAGTTAGGTTTTTACTTAGAAAAATAGGGTTAATATTAAGGTAACCACAAAGAGGTATAACAACTCCATAACTCAAAATAAAAACCAAGAAAAACATAATGACTCAGGAAACATAAAGTCAAATACTATGAAAATGAAGTACACACAATGTACAAAGAAAAATGTCTCAGCACAAAAAAGTAAGTGGAAAAATGAAATTGTCAACAACACACATAAAAAGGCATCAAAATGACAGCACTAAACACATATCTATAATGACGCTGAATGTAAATGGACTAAACGCACCAATAAAGAGACAGAGAATCTCAGACTGGATAAAGAAACGCGATCCGTCTATAGGCTGCCTACAAGAGACACACCTTAGACTTAGAGACACAAACAAACTAAAACTCAAAGGATGGAAAAAAATATATCAAGCAAACAATAAGCAAAAAAGAGCAGGAGTAGCAATATTAATTTCTGACAAAGTAGGCTTTAAAGTTAAATCCACCACAAAAGATAAAGAAGGACACTACATAATGATTAAAGGGACAATTGACCAGGAAGATATAACCATATTAAATATTTATGCACCCAATGACAGGGCTGCAAGATACACAAAACAAACTTCAACAGAACTGAAAAGTGAGATAGACACCTCCACAATTATAGTAGGAGACTTCAACACACCACTTTCGGAGAAGGACAGGACATCCAGTAAGAAGCTCAATACAGACACGGAAGACCTACTTACAACAATCAACCAACTTGACCTCATTGACTTATACAGAACTCTCCACCCAACTGCTGCAAAGTATACTTTTTTCTAGCGCACATGGAACATTCTCTACAATAGACCACATATTAGGTCATAAAACAAACCTTTGCAGAATCCAAAACATCAAAATATTACAAAGCATCTTCTCAGACCACAAGGCCGTAAAAGTGGAAATCAATACAGAAAAATTAGGGAAAAGAAATCAAATACTTGGAAACTCAATAATACCCTCCTGAAAAAAGCCTGGGTTATAGAAGACATTAAGGAGGGGATAAAGAAATTCATAGAATGCAACAAGAATGAAAATACTTCCTATCAAAACCTCTGGGACACAGCAAAAGCAGTGCTCAGAGGCCAATTTATATCGATAAATGCACACACACAAAAAGAAGAAAGAGCCAAAATCAGAGAACTGTCCCTACAACTTGAACAAATAGAAAGTGAGCAACAAAAGAATCCATCAGGCACCAGAAGAAAACAAATAATAAAAATTAGAGCTGAACTAAATGAAATAGAGAACAGAAAAACAATTGAAAGAATTTACAAAGCCAAAAGCTGGTTCTTTGAAAAAATTAACAAAATTGATAAACCATTGGCCAGAGTGACTAAAGAAATACAGGAAAGGAAATAAATAACCCGAATAAGAAACGAGATGGGCCGCAGCACAACAAACCCAACTGAAATTAAAAGAATCATATCAGATTACTATGAAAAATTGTACTCTAACAAATTTGCAAACCTAGAAGAAATGGATGAATTCCTGGAAAAACACTACCTACCTAAACTAACACAATCAGAAGTAGAACAACTAAATAGACCCAGAACAAAAAAAGAGATTGAAATGGTAATCAAAAAACTCCCAACAAAAAAAAGCCCTGGCCCAGATCGCTTTACTGCAGAGTTCTACCAGACTTTCAGAGAAGAGTTAACACCACTACTACTAAAGGTATTTCAAAGCATAGAAGATGTTGGAATACTACCTAACTCATTCTATGAAGCCACCATATCCCTGATACCAAAACCAGGTAAAGATATCACAAGAAAAGAAAATTACAGACCTATATCCCTCATGAACATAGATGCAAAAATCCTCAACAAAATTCTAGCCAATAGAATTCAACAACAACATATCAAAAAAATAATCCACCATGATCAAGTGGGATTTATACCAGGTATGCAAGGCTGGTTTAATATTAGAAAAACCATTAATGTAATCCACGATATAAATAAAACAAAAGACAAAAACCACATGGTCTTATCAATTGATGCAGAAAAGGCATTTGACAAAGTGCAACACCCATTTATGATAAAAACTCTCAGCAGAATAGGAATTGAAGGAAAATTCCTCAACATAATAAAGGGCATCTTTTTTATACAAAGCCAACAGCCAACATCACTCTAAATGGAGAGAGCTTGAAAGCATTTTCCTTGAGAACGGGAACCAGACAAGGATGCCCTTTATCACCGCTCTTATTCAACATCGTGCTAGAGGTCCTAGCCAGTGCAATTAGGCTACACAAAGAAATAAAGGGCATCCAGATTGGCAAGGAAGAAGTAAAATTATCTCTATTTGCAGATGACATGATCTTATACACAGAAAACCCTAAGGAATCCTCCAGAAAACTACTGATACTAATAGAAGAGTTTGGCAGAGTCTCAGGTTATAAGATAAACATACAAAAATCACTTGGATTCCTCTACATCAACAAAAAGAACATCGAAGAGGAAATCACCAAATCAATACCATTCACAGTAGCCCCCAAGAAGATAAAATACTTAGGAATAAATCTTACCAAAGATGTAAAAGACCTATACAAAGAAAACTACAAAGTACTACTACAAGAAACTAAAAAGGACCTACTTAAGTGGAAAAACATACCTTGCTCATGGATAGGAAGACTTAACATAGTAAAAATATCTATTCTGCCAAAATCGATCTATACATACAATGCACTTCCGATCCAAATTCCAATGTAATTTTTTAACTTGATGGAGGAACAAATCACCAACTTCATATGGAAGGGAAAGAAGCCTCAGATAAGCAAAGCATTATTGAAAAAGAAGAAGAAAGTGGGAGGCCTCACTCTACCTGATTTCAGAACCTATTATACAGCCACAGTAGTCAAAACAGCCTGGTACTGGTACAACAACAGGCACATAGACCAATGGAACAGAATTGAGAACCCGGATATAAATCCATCCCCATATGAGCAGTTGATATTTGACAAAGGCCCAGTGTCACTTAATTGGGGAAAAGATAGTCTTTTTAACAAATGGTGCTGGCATAACTGGATATCCATTTGCAAACAAATGAAACAGGACCCATACTTCACACCATGCACAAAAACTAACTCCAAGTGGATCAAAGACCCAAACATAAAGACTAAAACTATAAAGATCATGGAAGAAAAAATAAGGACAATGTCAGGAGCCCTAATACAAGGCATAAACAGAATACAAAACATTACCAAAAATGACAAAGAGAAACCAGATAACTGGGAGCTCCTAAAAATCAAACACCTATGCTCATCTAAAGACTCCACCAAAAGAGTAAAAAGACCACCTACAGACTGGGAAAGAATTTTCAGCTATGACATCTCAGACCAGCACCTGATCTCTAAAATCTATATGATTCTGTCAAAACTCAACCACAAAAAGACAAATAACCCAATCAAGAAGTGGCCAAAGGATATGAACACACATTTCACTAAAGAAGATATTCAGGCAGCTAAGAAGTACATGAGAAAATGCTCTAGATCATTAGCCATTAGAGAAATGCAAATTAAAACTACGATGAGATTCCATCTCACTCCAACAAGGCTGGCATTAATCTAAAAACCACAAAATAATAAATGTTGGAGAGGCTGCAGAGAGATTGGAACTCTTATACACTGCTGGTGGGAATGTAAAATGGTACAACCACTTTGGAAATCTATCTGGCATTATCTTAAACAGTTAGAAATAGAACTACCATACAACCTAGAAATCTCACTCCTCGGAATATACCCTAGAGAAATAAGAGCCTTCACAAGAACAGATATATGCACACCCGTGTTTATTGCAGCTCTGTTTACAATAGCAAAAAGCTGGAAGCAACCAAGGTGTCCATCAGCGGATGAATGGCTAAGTAAATTGTGGTATATTCACACAATGGAATACTATGCATTGATAAAGAACAGTGACGAATCTGTGAAACATTTCATAACATGGAGGAACCTGGAAGGCATTATGCTGAGTGAAATTAGTTAGAGGCAAAAGGACAAATATTGTATAAGACCACTATTCTAAGATCTTGAGAAATAGTATAAACTGAGAAGAATACATACTTTTGTGATTATGAGGTGGGAAGGGAGGGAGGATGGGAGAGGGTTATTTACTGATTAGTTAGTAGATAAGAACTACTTTGGGTGAAGGGAAGGACAATACTCAATACACGGAAGGTCAGCTCAACTGGACTGGACCAAAAGCAAAGAAGCTTCCGGGATAAACTGAATGCTTCAAAAGTCAGCGGAGCAAGGGCGGGGGTTTGGGGACCAAGATTTAAGGGGACTTCTAAGTCAATTGGCAAAATAATTCTATTATGAAAACATTCTGCACCTCACTTTGAAATGTGGCGTCTGGGGTCTTAAATGCTAACAAGCGGCCATCTAAGATGCATCAATTGGTCTCAACCCACCTGGATCAAAGGAGAATGAAGAACTCCAAGGTCACACGATAACTACGAGCCCAAGAGACAGAAAGGGCTAAGTGAACCAGAGACTTACATCATCCTGAGACCAGAAGAACTAGTTGGTGCCCGGCCACAACCGATGATGACTGCCCTGACAGGGAGCACAACAGAGAACCCCTGAGGGAGCAGGAGTTCAGTGGGATAAAAAAGATGCACACCCCAAATTCTCACAAAAAGACCATACTGAATGGTCTGACTGAGACTAGAGGAATCCCGGCGGTCATGGTCCCCAAACCTTCCGCTGGCCCAGGACAGGAACCATTCCCGAAGACAACTCATCAGACATGGAAGGGACTGGACAGTGGGTAGGAGAGAGATGCTGATGAAGAGTGAGCTATTTGTATCAGATAGACACTTGAGACTGTATTGGCATCTCCTGTCTGGAGGGGGGATGGGAGGGTAGAGAGGGTTGGAAGCTGGCAAAATTGTCACGAAAGGAGAGACTGGAAGGGCTGACTCATTAGGGGGAGAGCAAGTGGGAGTATGGAGTAAGGTGTATATAAACTTATATGTGACAGACTGACTTGATTTGTAAACATTCACTTGAAGCTCAATAAAAAAAAAAAAAAAGAAGGGGTGTAGATGGTTCAAAGGGCTGGGAAAGGCAAGAGGGGAAAGAGAGAGAAGAAATCAACAAACAAAAATAAAATAAAAACAACAATAACAAGATAAATATGGTGTTTGGGGAGCCTGCTGTTTGGGATGTGGTAGAATTGAGGTGGGAGCATACTGATGTCTTTCTCACCATGTGGCAAGGCACAGCCAGTCAGGAAGTGGCGGAGGCAGTGAGGGCCAGGTGCACTGTCTCCTGTTGGGAGGTTCTTGAAGTTGCCTTCCTGTACTCCCTGTTCACGGTCCTTGGTGGCTGAGATCCAAGATGGGAAATCCAGATGGTAGTGAGCTCTTGTCTCTCCAGCTGAGAGACGGTGGCCTGTTGGTAAGTGTTGGAGGCCACTTACAGGGAAGAAGGGTGGAAGTGTGTATTCCTGGTTCCTGGGTATTCTGTCTCCTGTTGGGAGCTCTGTGGAGTCACCTTCTAGTACTCTGTGTCTGTGTTCCTTGGTGACTGTAGTCCAAGGTGGCAAATTTGTGCCATGTTATGTGCTAATTTACTTTTGAATCTTCTAATGTGCTCCTGTCAGAGCTGAAATTCTTACTCAATTACAATTACAATACTTGGTTTCGTCTGCACTCGCTACAGGCAGATGCTGTTGTTTTCATTGCTGCCGGTATTTTTATAGTGCTGATTTTGTCAAATTTTCTGGTGTTTTAGCTACAATATTGTGGTATTTAGTGTTTGTGAACCTATATCTATAACTCTTTTCAGAATGAAGCAGTAATTAAAGGAAAAGAAGGAGAAAAATAAAAAACGGCTTCTACTCAGTTACTAACAATGTTGTAACTAATACTGTAGTAATTCAATGTAGAAAGATTTTACAAGACAATTTTGTTGTTAGTATCATATGATCTAAGAAATATTATATTTAAGCAATTTACAACTATATTTATCACATATTCTATGATTAAATTTGATAATAAACATTACTAGGATTCTGTATAATCTCGTATGGAAGGAGGTCCATGGCGGGTGACATCATGAGTTACTGCACTGGGAGACACCAACCCTAATTATGTCACTGATTAGGTCACAATGTCCTTTTCAAACCTGTCACCATAATAATTTTCAAATTATTTCCTATTTTGGCTCAATAAATACACTTTGGAGAAAACTGAGAAGAAGCAGCTGATGTCTCATAAGCTGATTCTGGACTAATAGCATATTTATTCTGACAGAAAGACTAGGAGGAGAAAAGAGAAAGAGAATAGAGAAAAAAAAGCAAGTACAAAGGGATACAATAAAGAAAATGTGAAGAGAATAAGAACAGGATGAAAAAAATTGGAAATAGTAGTGATGATTGCACAAAATAGTGAATGTAATTAATACCACTGAATCATACATGAAAAAACAGTTGAAATTACAAATGTTTTAACATGTATAATTCACCACAATAAAAATAATAATTAAAAAAAAGTACAGAATTAAACATCCTGGGTGGCCTCAAATGTATAATTCTGGTCACGTCTGTGATCACCCATAAGCAAATGATGCAAGGTGAAGTGCAGAAGTGAGGGATGGATAACAAAATTATTTGTGGACAGAGAGAAGACAGAATGTTTAGAAGGAAATGAACATATCCTGCCTTGGTAGGGTTACAATAGTTCTATATGCATTTGTGTTAGTACAGTCTTATCCGATTTAGGATTTGCAAATATTTCTCATATTGTGAATTATCTTTTCACTTTCTCATTAGTGTCCTTTGAAGCACAGATGTTTTTAATTTAGATGAAGTCCAATTTATCTATTCTCTTGGTTTCTTTTGCTTTTGACACCATACCAAAGAAACTATTGCCTAATCCAGGGTCATGAAAATCTATGCCAATATTTTCTTCTAAGATTTTTTTTCTTTAGTTGTAGATCTTAAATCTAAGCTTCTGATTTTTAATTCTAAGTTAATTTTTGTATGTGGTGCAAGGGAGTCGTCCAGATTCATTCTTTTGCTTGAAAATATCCAGTTGTGACAGAAATATTTGTTGAAAATACTATTGTTTGCCCTTTCTGAATAGTTTTGGCACCGTTATTGAAATAAATTGAGCATAGATGTAAGGGCATATTTTCAGGTTTTCATTTATAGTCCATTGATCTATATGCCTATAATTATGTTAGTACCACATTGCCTGGATTACCCTAGCTTTGTGGTACGTTTTGAACTTGGGAGGGTGTCCTGGCAAGAACCAGTAACTCGAAATTTGTTTCAAAACATGAAGGGCTCTGAGAGACCAAAGAAAGAGGCAGGCAACTCCAGGGTGGCAGTGAAGGAGATTTATTAGAGAGACTTACCTATGAGGCAAAGTTTTTGGTGGCAGCAGGATCAGAGCAGATCTCTGCACCCCACAGTGGGAGGGCAGAGGTTTTATAGTGCTGGTGGATGATAGCGGCTCCATGCCAGAGACTTACATAAGAATGCAAACTGTACTGAACTAGCAGACCACATGAGGGAACTCATGTTCTGTCTCCCAAAGCCTGTTTCCCCTTCAATCCAACCCTCGAGGCCAGCTCTTACAATCTGTCATGCTTCCCCTCTTGTGCTCTTCCTTCTCTTGCTCTATAGTATGAGAGATCTGTTCCCTTCCCCTGGGAGCAGATATACAAGTGAAGTTGGCCAGGTACCATATGGTACCCACACATGTGCAAAAGACAGAGAAAGTTACTGTGTTCCCAGAATGTGGGGGAGGCTTCTCTGATAAGGAGAAGGAACAGGAAGAGAGAAGACAGCCCAATTCCCAGCCTCTGTATCGCAGGATGCTTTGGACCCAAGGACTTTACTTAGGCAGCCCAGATGGGAGGCATAGAAGCAGACCATTCCCCCAACAGAAGGTCTGTGCTTTGGATTGGATATTTTCTATTGATGTTTTCAAGTTCACTGAACTTTTCTTCTTCTGTGTCTAATATGCTGTGAATTCTATCTTTGAAACTTTTCTTTCAGATATTACACTTTTCATCTGTTGAAGTTCTATGTGTAGGTTCTTTTTCTTTTTTAATCCATTTCTCTTCTCAGGTTCTCTTGTTTGCTGTTAAATCCTTGAGGATATTTAAAATATCTGTTTTAAATCTTTGTCTGCTTATTCTATCATGTCTTTCACTTTGGCATCTATTTTTATTGGTTGATTTTTTCCCTAGTTATGGGCCATATTTTCTTTTTCTTTGCATACGTTCTCATTTTTGATGAATACTTAGAATCGTGAATATTAAATTGATGAGTGCTGCTCTTTGTTGCCCTTTTTAAGGAATTCTGGGCTTTGTTTGGGCAGTAAGTTATTTGCATCTTGATTTTTTTTTTTTAAGTCTAGAGTGGCCTTTATTCTAAGGCTTATTTGGCTTTATTATTAAGGTGTAACCCTTCTGTTGTTGTTGTTGTTGTTAGGTGCTATCAAGTAGGTTCTGACTCATAGCAACGCTATGTACAATAGAATGAAACACCGACCAATCCTGTGCCATCCTCAAACAGCAATCCTTCTTCTGACACTAAAAGCCATGGGTCCTGCACAAGGAATCTGTATTGTGGCAGATCAGACTCTAATATGTCCCAAACTTGAGTGTACTCTCAGAATTGTTCAGTCTACAGCTCTCTGGTCATACTTATCAAACTATGGGTTTCTACCCTGAGCATACATGGTTCAGTACTCAGAAATTCAATATTCACATTCAAGTGTGTCACATGAAATGTTATAACCCTTTCTCTGCATTGTTGCTTCCTCTCTAGTACTTTTTCTAAGAATTCTAACCACCTCTACTTCTCTGACTCTAACCTCTGTCTCCTTAGCTATGCAAGGGTTCTATTCTTTGTTTGGATTATTCTTTTGTGCACCATGGTCTGAAATATGCTCCCAGGGAGAAAGGCATGGATATTGTAGGGCTATACTTCTTTGTTTCCAATTACAGTCCTGTGCCGGATATATTATCCAATATAAAATATATTGTTTCAAATATTTTGTCGTTGTTCTAATAATGTACAGACCTTTTCATCAAAGATTCTATAGAAGAATCTTGATCAAAAGGGGGAAAATGTAAAACACAATCTCAAATTCTCATGGAATCCAGACTTTCTAGAGCCATTGAGACTAGATGACCCATCTCAAAACTATTTCCTTGAGGAAATCTTTAAACCTTAAACCAAAACTGTCCTCTAAAGCCATCTTTAAACAAAAGAATAAACCAAAATAAAACCCATTGCTATTGAGTCGATTCCAACTCATAACAACCCTATAGGACAGAGTAGAACTGCCCCATAGAGTTTCCAAGGGGCAGCTGGTGAATTCGAACTGCTGACCTTTTGGTTAGCAGCTGAGCTCTTAACCGCTGTGCCACCAGGGCTCCAAACCAAACAGTAGTTTAGCTTAATTAGAAAATAATGTCTGCCTTGAGTATTATGCTCTTTTAAAGAATTATCTATATGTGATCAAACTGACAAAAGCAACTCAAAGGGTTAAATAAGCTTAGGGAATAGTGAGTTTGTGTTAATGATGATAAAATACTTTGGAGGAGTTTGTGTTTATGATGACGAAATACTTTGGAAAAGGATATCTAGAAAGGTGGCACAACTTGAAGAATGTAACCAGTGTGATTGAATTGTACATGTAGAAATTATTGAATTGATGTCTGTTTTGTCCTGTATATTTTTTCCAAAAATAAAAAATACATGAGAAACAATGTAATCCATCACATGAACTGAAAAAAAAAAAAAAAATCTACGGATGGAATGAAAGTCAGATACCATTCCTCTATCTTGGCTGGAAACAGAAGTCCCCCTTTAACTACTTTTGCATAGGTTCATGTTCTTGTTTATTGATATGACCTCAGTATCCACTATATAGGAGCTACTCAGTAAATGCTTGCTACATTGATGAATTCATGATATGAAAGAGTGAATTAATGAATTAATACTTATATTTTAGTATTGCTGGATGTTATAGAAGGAAACTGCCTAAAAAGACAGTGTGGTATAGAGGAAAAAGCAGTTAGGATAGAAGAAGAGGCCTAAGTTTAATGTCAGTATTAACAACTTGCGTTATGCAGATGACACAACCTTGCCTGCTGAAAGTGAGCAGGACTTGAAGCACTTACTAATGAAGATCAAACACCACGGCCTTCAGTACGGATTACACCTCAACATAAAGAAAACAAAAATCCTCACAACTGGACCAATGAGCAACATCATGATAAACGGAGAAAAGATTGAAGTTGTCAAGGACTTCATTTTACTTGGATCCACAATCAACAGCCATAGAAGCAGCAGTCAAGAAATCAAAAGACGCATTGCATTGGGTGAATCTGCTGCAAAGGACATCTTCAAAGTGTTGAAGAGCAAAGACGTCACCCTGAAGACTAAGGTGTGCCTGAGGATCATATGCATGTGAAAGCTGGACAATGAATAAGGAAGACCGAAGAAGAGTTGACGCTTTTGAATTGTGGTGTTGGTGAAGAATATTGAATATACCATGGACTGCCAAAAGAACGAACAAATCTGTCATGGAAGAAGTGCGGCCAGAATGCTCCTTAGAGGCAAGGATGGTGAGACTGCATCTTACATACTTTGGACATGTTGTGAGGAGAGATCAGTCCCTGGAGAAGGACAGCATGCTTGGCAGAGTACAGGGTCAGCAGAAAAGAGGAAGACCTCCAACAAGGTGGATTGACACAGTGGCTGCAACAATGAGCTCAAGCATAACAATGATTGTAATGATGGCTCAGGACAGGGCAGTGTTTCTTTCTGTTGTGTATAGGGTTGCTATGAGCCGGAACTGACTTGACGGCACCTAACAACAACAACAACATCACTGAGAGGGTCAGTGTGGCACTTCTCTGTTGTTCAGAGATGACAGCAGAAGATATCCTCACAGAACTGAATTTACAGATAGCATTGGAAATGATGGAATCTTGAAGTAGTTGAGGACAAGTGGCAGAGCTCAACTGTCAGAAATAAAAGGTGGGCGCAATTATAACAAGGCTTGAGTTTGAAGTGGCAGCCAGGATTTCTGACCCACAGAAAGCTATAGAAATATCTGATGGAACTCAATGTTCCTAGGGGAAAGAAAGGTAGCTATAAAGATTTCCACTTGTATGCTGATCTTTAACATTTGGCACTACGATAAAGAAAATACCTGGTTTGTAGCATTTGCTGATTTCTGTGGGGTAATTGTGGTTGATTTCAGGTTACTAAGGTAACTTCACTGAGTGAAAAATCAGGAAGGAATGCACCATCATCAACTATTTCCACTATACAGATGTAATAGATGTAAATAACCGTGGGCACAGATAATGGTAAAATGTAGTAAAATAATCAGGGATTAAAGAGTTTTAAGTATTTATTACCTTTGTTTTTGATATAATTTATTAATTGAAAACTTAGATTTTTAGTTTTTAATAATGACTACGTTAAGAATTGGCTCACAACATTCCTGAAAATTTAATAGTTAGCCCGCGTAAGCACACTACTGGGTTTTGTTCAATATCTACAATAGAAATAAATCAAAGATGGATGATCAGTCATGCTCCCAAAAGTTACACATTATTTCTCAGCTCTAGTCTTGCCTGAGCCAGGTTTCTGACCTAGAATCCAATTATTGAAAGAGAAGACAGGTCATCAGGAGGAAGACCTTTCAATACCAATAAATAATACAACCCAAGAGGATTCAACCTGTTTATTTGAGATGATATAGCACATACATTTCTAGAATGATAGAATTCAGGTCTAAGTTGACACTGGTTCCCAAGATCTGAATCATCATCATGACTCTCCTGTTAGAATAGGGGCTTATGAAGGCCGGGTAGTACAAGAAGTCCTTATCTAGGTCTCATTCACAGTAGGTCCATGAATTTATCCAGTTGTCATTTCCATGGTCCTTGAATTTATAATTTGACAGCAAATTCTTAGTATTGGTAAAAGCTCCACATTAGTACCTGGCCAGGGCGGGGGTGGGGGGGCAATTACAGACTTCTGAAACTGCTCTGCTACCCCTTCAGTGGCTGTGATAGTAAACCAGAAATAATTTGGCATGCCAAAAGGAATGGCAGGAATTAGTGTCACCTACAATCACCTACTAATGAAGATCAGAGACCACAACCTTCAGTATGGATTGCACAGCAACATAAAGAAAACAAAAATCCTCACAACTAGACCAATAAGCAACATCATGATAAAAGGAAAAAAGATTGAAGTTGTCAAGGATTTCATTTTACTTAGACCCACAATCAACAGCCATGGAAGCAGCAGTCAAGAAATCAAAAGATGCATTGCATTGGGTGAATCTGCGGCAAAGGACCTCTTTAAAGTGTTGAAGAGCAAAGATGTCACCTTGAAGACTAAGGTGCCCCTGACCCAAGCCATGGCATTTGCAATTGCATCATATGCATGTGAAAGCTGGACAATGAATAAGGAAGACCAAAGAAGAGTTGACACCTTTGAATTGTGGTGTTGGTGAAGAATATTGAATATACCATGGGCTGCCAAAAAAATGAACAAATCTGCCTGGGAAGAAGTGCAACCAGAATGCTCCTTAGAAGCAAGGATGGCGAGACTGCGTCTTACATAATTTGGACATGTTGTCAGGAGAGATCAGTCCCTGGAGAAGGACATCATGCTTGGCAAAGTACAGGGTCAGTGGAAAAAAGGAAGACCCTCAATGAGGTGGACTGACACAGTGGCTGCAACAATAAGCTCAACCATAACAACAATGGTGAGGATGGCACAGGACCAGGCAGTGTTTCGTTCTGTTGTGCATAGGGTCGCTATGAGTCGGAACCAACTTGACAGCACCTAACAACAAGAATACGATCACCTCAAATATTTAAGGATAATGGTGCCCATTTATCTCTATTTAATTCACCAGTGTAGATATTACAAAAACTAGATGGATTTTAGAGGATGATAATTGACTATTGCAAGTTCAATCCAATAACTCCAGTTGCAACTGCTGATTCAGACATAGTATACATATTAGAATAGATTAACACAACCTCAGGTACATGGGTTATGACTATTGATCTGACAAAAGAATAATTTTCTACTTATATAAAAAAGGAGGACCAGAAACCTTTGGAGTTTATTTGGACTAGACACAAGCAATCATTTATTTTCTTACCTCAAGGCTGTGTTAACTCTTCTCCCCTCCCTATCATAATATAACATGAAGAGATTTGGAATGCATGGATATCCTGCAGAGGATAACTCTGGTTTAGTATATTAATCTTGTTGTTAGGTGCCAATGAGTCAGTTCCGACTCACAGAAACCCCAAGTACATCAGAAAGAAACACTGTCTTGACTTGCGCTATCTTCACAATCATTGTTATCCTTGAGCCCATTTTTGCAGCCACTGTATGAATAGATCTCATTGAGGGTCTCCTTCTTTTTCACTGACTCTCTACCTTACCAAGCATGGTGTCATTCTCCAGAGACTGGTTGTTCCTGATAGCATGTTCAAAATACATGAGTCAAAGTCTCACTAACCTCGCTTCTAAGGAGTATTCTAGTTGTATGTCTTCCAAGATAGATTTGTTGGCTTTTCTGGCAGTCCATGGTGGATTCAATATTCTTTGCCAACACCATAATTCAAAGGTATCAATTCTTCTTTGGTCTTCCTTGTTCAATGTCCAGCTTTTGCATATGTATGAGGTGATTGAAAATACATGGCTTGCACTAAGTACACCTTAGTCCTCAAGGTGACATCTTTTCTTTTTGATACTTTAAAGAAGTCTTTTGCAGGAAATTTGCCCAATGCAATATGTCATTTGATTTCTTGACTGCTACTTCCATGAGCATTGATTGTGGAACCAAGTAAAATGAAATCCTTGACAATTTTAATATTTCCTCCATTTATCATGATGTTGCTTATTGGTCCAGTTGTGAGGATGCTCTTTTTTTTTTTTTTAAGGTTGCTGTGTGATCCATACTGAAGGCTGTTCAGTATGGATATTCTTTGATATTCATCAGTAAGTGCTTCAAGTATAGAACATTGCACTATATTAATGACATCATACTAACTGGATTGGGTGAGAAAGAAGGGGCAAGTATATTGGAGGCAGTAAAAAACACATACACTGCAGTGAGGTGCAAAGCCTGCAAAGACTCAATGGCCAATTGCAGAGATCCTTAAGTATTTCACCTGTAAATATAATCTCTTAATCATTGTTGTTGTTGTTAGCTGCTGTTGAGTCAATTCTGTACTCATGGTGACCCCATGTGTGCAGAGTGGAACTGCCCCATGAAGTTTTCAAGGCCTTGGCTTTCAGAAGCAGATCATCAGGCCTGTCTTCCTAGATTCCTGAGCTAGTAGTCAATCTCTTAACCATTTGTGCCACCCAGGGACTCCTTCGTTTAATCATTAGAGGGTATTAAGTGTATCTTCAGGTATGAAATTCAAAATCTATAATTTTTTGTAGTAGTTAGTTTACTAATCTTTTGGTAAGGGAAAGCTTCAAGCAAATTGCAAATTTGCACTAAAATATTTTTGAAAGTTTTATGATTTGGACAGCAGAATAAAATCAAATTTTACCTTGAGGCATAAGTGGTCCTTGAGGTTGGGAGTTTGAGTCTTGCTTTGACTTTACAGCTTTTTACAAACAGGTAAGGTAACATCTATTTACACTTTAAAAGCCCTTAGCTAAAATACCCTCATATATACTTTTGTAAAGCTTGAGCTGATTTTTCTCTGTCATTGTGCATCTGTTGATGAAGGATGACAACTAGACATTGGAAAAGGTCCTTAGGCTCCAAGTGGCCAAGGGAGAACTGTCAAAGTCCATGTCTTGCATGATACAGTTTTGAGATAGTCAATAGCTATTCTGAGCAAAAGTGGTGTCAGGGAAGCAAAAGAGCCCTGGATCTAGGTCCTACTTCCATAACTTAGCTGCTGTTGCTGTTTTGTGGAAATTACTTAAGCTCTCTGAGACTGATTGATCTGTACAATAAAGGTAATAATTTCTACATAAAAATGTCATTGTGGGGATTTAAATAGATAATATAGATAAAGATTTTAAAAAGTAATATCGTTGTTATTAAGGATTTAAATAGATAAATGTTCTGACTCCTGGATTTCGCCACCTCTTAATGAATCACCAAAATATAGATAACTCATTTGTTCAAGGCATATTTGCATAGTTTTATAGAGTCTTAACTCTTTTGATTTGCAATTGAGTAAAAAAGTAAAACAAAATTCTTGCCATAGAGTGGATTCCAGCTCAAGGGCGACCCCATGTCTGTCAAAGTAACTCATTTGAGAGGGCTAAAGGAAAGCAAGACATAGTAAGAAAAGACAGATGATTTGATAATGAAGGAAAACTTCCCAAATATCATATTTAGAAAAAATAGTGACTAAAATAGCATATTAAAAGGGAGAAAAAAATTTCATTAGAGAAAAAAAGACTAGAAGACAATAGAGAAAATGAAAGAATTTCTTAACTTAAAGAAACTTTTAAAATGTTGCAGCTGATAGATCTAAAGAGTATTGTTTGCATTTTTCAGGCTTTGGTGCTTTTAATGCAGTTATAAGGTGAAAGGCTAGAAAGGCTGTGTGCGAATTACATTTACCATTAAAACCCTTAAAAGGGAGCAGCCAGAAGGAGGGGCAAAGGTCCAGTGACTGCCATACCTTTCATCTTAGAGAAAAGAAGAATCTTATGAATAGGTTAGGTGGTGGCAGTGATCCAGAGGAGAGGAAAGCTGGTACTTAAAATGAAGCATTGCTGGCAACCATAGTGTTTACAGGTCACATTTTGTGTGCATTTTCATCTCCGCTAAAAGAGCCAATGAAAGACAGTAAAGAGCTGAAAGAGTTGGACTAAAAAGATCTCTCTGGTTGCAGTGTAGAAAATAGACACTAGCGGGAAATAAAAGATGCCTGAATACTCAAACAGAGGTTATTGTAGTATTATAGGCTAAAGATGAGGGTATCTTGGACTCTGATAAGCCTACTGAGATGGAGTGAAGGGAATAGATTGGGGAAATATTTAGGAACAAAAAACGGGACTTGGTGTTTATTTGAATATGAGGCGAAAGATATTTGTTTTGCACAACTGGATGGATGGTGGTAAAATACTGGATAAACACCAAATTTGGGGGAGAAATCATGTATTAAATTTTAGAAATGTTCAGTTTGAACCACTGAGTCATCCAGTTGAAGATGCCAAGAAGACAGTTGCGTATGGTGTTTAGAGTTCAAAAGAAGTTTCTGTGATAAGCTTCAAAGGAAGTTTCAGTGATAAACTTTGTAAAGTGTTGAAGTGTAGGTCTGAATTTAAGGCATGATTGTGAATGAAATTTCCTTAAGACAACAGAACAAGAAAAGGATTGAAAGAAATCTAACATTAAATACGTAGTGAAAGGAAGATGAATCTACACAGAAAATGAAAAAGATGCAATCAGAGAGGGTAGAGAAACACAAGAGGAAAGTGGTGGCACAACACTGAAAAGAGAAGTAAATTTTCAAGAAGAAGGAAATTATAAGGAAAAACATAGAAGTTAAATGATGCCAAGCAGTCCTGTAAGATAAGGGCAGAATTCTATATAATTCAATTAGCATCATGAAATAGTAGAAGATTTAAGTGAGAGTCATTTTTCACTGAAATGACAGCAGACAGATTAGTGTGGGCTGAGGAGACAGGAGAGGGACAAAATTTCCTTGCATTATAATAGGGCTCTGAAGCCAGAGTAACATTACACATCAAGCTTATACGTGAGAAAACACCAAACTGAAAAACCAAACCCATTACTGCCAAGTCCATTCCAACTTGTAGCGACCTGTCATGGATTAAATTGTGTCCCCCCAAAAAACATGTGTCAACTTGGTTAGGCCAAATTGTGTGGTGGTCCTCCATTCTGTGATGGTAATTTTATGTTAAAGAGGATTAGGTTGGGATTGTAACACCCTTACTAAGATCAGATCCCTGATTCAAGGTAAAGGGAATTTCCCTGGAGTGTGGCCTATACCAGCTTTTATCTTAAAAAAAAAAAAAAAAAAAGTATTTATTTATTTTTTTACAAGAGATAAAAGGAAAGGGAAGCAAGTAGAGTTGGGGACCTCATACCACCAAGAAAGCAGCACCAGCACGGGGAGCAGAGTGGTCCTTTGGACTTGGGTCCCTGCTCCTGAGAAGCTTCTTGACCAGGGGAAGATTGATGACAAGGAATCTTCCTCTGGAGCCAATAGAGAGAGAAAGCTATCCCCTGGAGCTGACACCCTGAATTTGGACTTGCAACACACTATACTGTGAGAGAATAAATTTCTCTCTGTTAAAGCCATCCGCTTGTGGTATTTCTGTTATGGCAGCACTAGATGACTAAGACACAACCCAACAGGAGAGAGTAGAACTGTCCCATAGGTTTTCCAAGGCCATAATGTTTACGGGAAGCAGACTGCCACATCTATTTCCTGTGAAGTGGCTGGTGGGTTAGAACTGTTGACCTTTTGGTTAGCAGCCGAGTGCTTAACCACTGTGCCACCAGAGCTTCACATGGCAAAAAGCAGGAGCTTATGTCATCAGATCAGTAGATCGTAGACAGGACAAGAAGATTCTGAAGTATAGACTATTATTGTAGCCACTCCTAGCTTAAAGTTCTCCATTTTAAAAGTTTTTAAAAATGATATCTCCAAAATAAGGTATTTATAGCTATAACACATTAATTCAGCTTAAATAAACTATATTTAAACACTATTCAGTGACACAGTATTCCTTAAAATATTGTGAGGTGTATGATTCTTGTGTACATATCATTGGGTGGTGTTTATTAAAGTGCAGATTCCTATACTACATGCTAAACCTCCTAAATACAAATAACTTTGCCTAGAATTTTTCTGAAAATCACTTTCCCAGAGTTCTTTGGGTGACTCTTATTTCCACTAATTTGAGAATTATTGATCCATTTCTTGTTTTACTTCATCTGAGTATTGATATTTAGACTCTCTTAGATACGTTCCAAAATATCAGTGTCTAAAATTTTTTTTTTTTATTAATAACAATTTTTAAATTTTAATGCTTATCTAGCCAGTCACTTGTTTTATTTGTTGGTTGTTTATTTGGCTTTATTTCATTTTTGCCTCTTACTTGAATCTAAAAGACATGAAGGTAGGAAATAAGCCCTTCTTGTTCACTATCACATTTCTAGTATAGCATCACACACTCTCCTGGGACATAGTAAGTGCACAATATATATTTGTTGAATAGAATGGAACAAAATAGCCATCTTTATCTTACAACATGCAGAATTTTAGTTGGAAATTAGTATGCTTATCAATTTTCTTTCACTGACACATCCTGTTGGTTTTAGACAGCTGTGCCTGAGTAACTTTTGACTATTTTTGGATATCCTTTGGATCTAAGAGTAAAATCCAAGGTTGAAATTAATCTCTATTTTAATTTCACTATTTTCTAGGTAATAACTCATGAAAACATTTAAGGAGATGGAGAATGAAGATGGTTATATGGTGCTGAATTTCAAGAATTGTCTCAAATTCAGGCAGAGATCTACAGGTAGAAACATGGTCCCTGCTCCCTCAATTCAGACTCCATATGAAAAGTTCATTATTTGCTTAGATAATCATCTGAGAATATTTTTAAATTGACCATATTCTGAGATTTTGAAAACATTCAGAGATTAAGATAGACTCTTTAGGTTAATGTAAATATCAACAATAAAAAGTCAGTATTTTTGCAGTCACAGTGGGCTGTGTAATGTTAGTGGGACATTACATAACCCCCTTAAAGTTGTAGCATAAGAATAAGAGTGTAAATTTAAAATAAAAGGCCTAAAATAATTTTTACCAAAATTTTCCCTTATGTAAAGCGTAAGTTTCACAAAAGCAATTACATAGGCATGATTCCATATAAATACATACAGTAAAGATGCCTATTATACTTGAAAGGTAAAGATATAATGGTGATGGTAGGCGTAGCAGTTGTCTCATAGTGTTTGACAGTTTACAAAGCATCTTCATATATATTGCCTTTTTTAATCTTCAAAAAAGACCCAAAAGGCTGGTAGATCAGTCAGTTAAGAACAAGAAAAGGGAAAGATGAAAAAAAAAAAAAAAAAAGGAATTATTCTTTGCCACTCCTAGTGCCGCTGTATCTGGGTCAAGTTTGTTTTCCTCAGGTCTGTTACAGGTTCTATACAAAGGTTTAATAAACAACACACTGCTGCTTGAATTTAGTCTGCTAAAAAAAAAAATTGTTTTTGAAAACAATTTTACTGAAATAACCAAGGCCTAATCTACAGAAATGGAGGATTGTTGGTCATAACTACAGCTCTAACATATGTACATTCATTGAATAATTGAATAGACTCAGGTATTTATTATCTCAGTTTCCATCTAGTAAACTCAAGATTCCCCCCCCCCACAAAAGTGTGATACTTTGGTTGTTACCTTGGGGTCTTTCCTGTGGTCTCGGTATCAGGAAACTAACACTTCCTCGTTCACTAGTAACTTACCTTGATGCAGTAAAAACTAGAGCCATTAGTGCTGGCAGAAGGAGCAGCAGGTGCAAAGGCCCTGGGGTGGGAGCGGGCTTTGGGGATGAAATGATGAGTGAGGAGGCTGGTGTGATGGAGCGAGAGTAGAAGAAGATGTGATCAGATTGTGCAGGGTCTCGTGGGCCAGGGAAGGACTTGGCTCTTTCTGAGAGTGAGATGGACGAAGGAGCCCTCTGAGCAGCAGAGGATCCCTCTTGCTGCTGTGATGAAAACAGCTGGATGAAGAGCTGGGGTAGAGGCCAGAGATCCAGGAAGAAGTCTGCGGCAATGGTGCAGGCATGTGCTGGTGGTGCATCCATGTGGGGTGTTAGCGGGAAATCTGGGGTGTGTGTGGGGGGGTGATGACTAAAGCATACTGGATTTCTTTTGGGAGTGACAAAAATGTTCTAAAGTTGACTGTAGTGACAGTTGCACAGCCTTGTGAATATACTGGACACCACTGAATTGTATACTTTAAATGGGTGAGGTGTATGATGTATGTGAACTACATCTCAATAAACTATTTTAAAAAAAGAGAAAGAAGAAAGTATGGAGAACAGTAGTAGGATTCTGGGAGAAATCTGAATGGGGTTGTCTTAGTTACCTAGCGCTGCTGTAACAGAAATACCACAAGTGGATGGCTTTAACAAATAGAAATTTGTTCTCTCACACGTTAGGAGGCTAGAAGTCTGAATTCAGTGCACCAGCTCCAGGGGAAGGCTTTCTCTCTGTTGGCTTTGGGGAAGGTCCTTGTCATCAATCTTCTCTGGTCAAGGAGCATGTCAGTGAACAGACCCCAGGTCCAAAGAATGCGCTCTATTTATGACTCTACTTGCTTGGTATAATGAGGTCCTTCTTTGCTCGCTTCTCTCTTTTAAATCTCAAAGAGATTGACTCAAGATACAACCTAATCCTGTAGATTGTGTTCTGGGTCATTAGTATAACTGCTTCTAATCCTGCCTCACTAACATCATAGAGATAAGATAGGATAGGATAATCACATCAGATGTAGGAGTTCCCCAATATCATGATCTGCAATTCTCTTGACACTGGGATAATCACATCAGATAACAAAATGATGGACAACCACAAATACTGGGAATCATGGTCTAGCCGAATTGTTACACATTTTGGGGGGACACAATTCAGTCCATACAGTGGAAATCAGTTCTCTCTTATATCTCAAAAGAGACTGACTCAAAAATACAACCTAATCCTGTAGATTGAGTCCTGCCTCTAATCCTGCCTCATTAACATCACAGAGGTGTTAGGATTTATAACATACAGGATAATCACATCAGATCACAAAATGGAAGACAACCACGTGATACTGGGAATCATGGCCTAGCCAAGCTGATGCATATTTTAGGAGGACACTATTCAATCCATGACAGGGGTGTTCTACTATTTTCGAGGTGCTCATGGGCTGGTGAGCCAAGAGTAGCAGGTACAAATCTCACCCCAAACACAATATGCAAGAAACACAGCAACCTTTACTTTCACCTTAACTGGTTTTTGCTTCAAGCCCTCAGTCTTCCACATCTGAGGAACTAAATTTGATTCCTCTGGGCCTAGGGGAGCCTGGAGTGGGCCTCTGACCTATTTCCAGCTGCTGAGATGTAATGGAAGTCTGCTAGAGGCTTCTGGGAAAGAGAGGCCTCACTAATAAAATGAGAAAGACACAGAAGGAGAAACTGTTTCCCTTTTCTTCCCACTCCACATCTTGCTTCCTGCCACTGGTTGTTGTGTGAGGATGTGATGTTTGGAGCTGTGGCAGCCATCTTGCCACCATGAGGGGAAGGCCAAGCAAACTGAAGATCATGATATTGAGGGACTCCTACACCCACCTGGGCACCATCTACTTCCTGATGCCCTCCTAAGTTATTAAGGAATGGCCTTATGATTGATGCCATTGTTAGACCAGTTTTCTCTTACTCGCAGCAAAGTCCAGACCTAACTAATTCAACATACTCCTGCTTCTACAGATGCAGCGTTTGGGACAAGAGGTTTTGTGTCATCACACCTGGACTCGTATCCCACCTCCACCTTGGGCAGCTGTGTGGCCTTGGGTAAATTACTCCACCTCTCTAGGCTTCAGGTTTGCCAACTGCCCAGTGGAGACAAAAGTGCTATGTGCTTGGTAAGAAACATGGTGTGAGGCTGCATATCTCAAGTGTCATCATGTGCCTAGTTCTCAGTAGGAAATTAACGTGTGCTGTTCCATGGGAAGTGGGTTGAACCCTTTGCCCTGGGGGACAGTACAGAATTGTCACTTGCAGGGCTCCATGCGCAATGAGCCAGTGTCCCTGGTCCAGTGGCTGAGATGTCTTTTCTGGCTGACTGATCTGTGGCAGCTGCAGAGGCCGTGGGCTGCTCTTTGGGGAAAAGACTTCATTCTGATGCTGATTGGGGGTTTTGCTTTCCCTGCTCCTTTAGCGAAAGCACTGAGCTTTTACTTAGAGCAAGCTCATATATTTCCAGCCCACTGTACCCAGCTGAATTAGTGTCTCTTTTCATTATTTTATTTCATTCATGCAATAAATATTGACAGTCCCTGAGTGGTGCAAATGGTTGACAGGCTCGCCTGGTAACAGAAAGACTGGAGCTCCACCTAGAGGCGCCTCGGAGGAAAGTCCTATCAATTTACTTCTGAAAAATTGCCCATCTCAGCAGCTGGAAACGGGTCAGAAGCCTAGGCTCCCCTAGGCCCAGAGGAATCAAATTTAGTTCCTCAGACATGGAAGACTGAGGGCTTGAAACAAAAACCAGTTAATTCAAGGTGAAAGTAAAGGTTGCTGTGTTTCTTGCACATGAGCACCTCAAAAATAGTAGAACACCCCTGTCATGGATTGAATAGTGTCCCCCTAAAATATGTATCAGCTTGGCTAGGCCATGATTCCCAGTATCACGTGGTTGTCTTCCATTTTGTGATCTGATGTGATTATCCTGTATGTTATAAATCCTAACACCTCTGTGATGTTAATGAGTTAAGTGCATGGCCTTGGGAAAGTACTTTATATTTCTCAGTTCTTTTATGTATAATATAGGAAATTTTTATCTTGTAATGCTTTTGTGTGGATGTTAATTTAAATTATTAACTATTTTTCTTTAATTTATAAATCACTTCTTAACATACAAGTGAGAACAGATATGTAAAATCTAACTGTAGATACATAAAATATAAAATAGAATGTGTTATAGTGCTGCTATAACAGAAATGCCACAAGTGGATAGCTTTAACAAACAGAAGTTTATTCTCTCGCAGTCCAGCAGGGCTAGAAGTCTGAATTCAGGGCACCAGCTCCAGGGGAAGTTTCTTTCCCTCTGTCTGCTCTGGAGGAAGGTCCTTGTCATCAGTCTTCCCTTGGTGTGGGAGCATTTCAGAGCAGGAACCTCAGGTCCAAAGGACGTGCTCCGCTCCCAGCACCGTTTCTTGGCGGTATGGGGTCCCCTTGTCTCTCTGCTCTCTTCTCTCTTTTATATCTCAAAAAAGGATTGGCTTAAGACACTATCTAATCTTGTAGACCTCATCAGTATAACTGCCATTAATCCATTTTATTACATCATAGTGGTAGGATTTATGACACATAGGGAAATCAATTCAGAAGATAGAATGGTAGACAATCATACAATCATACAAGGAAATCATGACCTAGCCAAGTTGACAGATATTTTTGGGGAACACAATTCAATCCATGACAGCATCTATTAAAGCTGTAATTAAAAAAGGATAAAGTTGGGACAGGGCTGAAATTAAACAGGCATGTTTGCATTTAATTTGCTTCTAAGCTTCCTTATTTTTGATGAGATAAGGGAAATCTGACCAGTTATTCCACTCACATTATCTGTAAGATAAGTTACATCTATAGCTTCTGTTCTCATAAAACAGATATAAATAACATAATTAGTATTCTTTCAACATAATAAGAAGTTTTATAGAACAATCTCTTAATATTACCCAATGTATGCCAATGGCATTGCAGACAAACAGTTCTAGGATGAGCAAGTACACTGTACTCCTCGTACTCATCTTTCTGTTCACCTGGCTTGATTGTTGTCGTTGTTGTTGTTAGGTGCCGCCGAGTCGGTTCCGACTCATAGCAACCCTATGCAAAACAGAATGAACCACTGCCCGGTCCTGCACCACACTTACAATCCTTGTTATGCTTGAGCCCATTGTTGCAGCCACTGTGTCATTCCATCTCGTTGAGGGTCTTCCTCTTTTCCGCTGGCCCTGTACTTTGCCAAGCATGATGTCCTTCTCCAGAGACCGATCCCTTCTGACAACATGTCCAAAGTATGTAAGATCCAGTCTCGCCATCCTTGCTTCTAAGGAGCATTCTGGTCGTACTTCCTCTAAGACAGATTTATTCTTTCTTCTGGCAGTCCATGGTGTATTCAATATTCTTCACCAACACCACAATTCAAAGGCATCAATTCTTCTTCAGTCTTCCTTATTCATTGTCCAGCTTTCACATGCATACGATGTGATTGGAAATACCATGACTTGGGTCAGGCACACCTTAGTCTTCAAGGTGACATCTTTGCTCTTCAACACTTTGAAGAGGCCCTTTGCAGCAGATTTGCCCAATGCAATGTGTCTTTTGATTTCTTGACTGCTGCTTCCATGGCTGTTGATTGTGGATCTAAGTAAAATGAAATCCTTGACAACTTCAATCTTTTCTGCATTTATCATGATGTTGCTTATTGGTCCAGTTTGAGGATTTTTGTTTTTTTTATGTTGAGGTGCAATCCATACTGAAGGCTGTGGTGTTTGATCTTCATTAGTAAGTGCTTTAAGTTCTGTTCACTTTCAGCAAGCAAGGTTGTGTCATCTGTATAACGCAGGTTGTTAATGAGTCTTACTCCAATCCTGATGACCCGTTGTTCTTCAGATAGTCCAGCTTCTCAGATTATTTGCTCAGCATACAGATTGAACAGGTACGGTGAAAGAATAGAACCCTGGTGCACACCTTTCCTAACTTTAAACCAATCAGTATCCCCTTGTTCTGTCCGAACAACTGCCTCTTGATCTATATAAAGGTTCCTCATGAGCACAATTAAGTGTTCTGGAATTCCCAGTTCTTTACAACGTTATCCATAATTTGTTACGATCCACACAATTGAATGCCTTTGCATAATCAATAAAACGCATGTAAACATCCTTCTGGTATTCTCTGCTTTCAGCCAGGATCCATCTGACATCAGCAATGATATCCCTGGTTCCACGTCCTCTTCTGAAACCAGCCTGAACTTCTGGCAGTTCCCTGTCGATATACTGCTGCAGCCATTTTTGAATGATCTTTAGCAAAATTTTGCTTGTGTGTGATATTAATGATCTTGTTCTATAATTTCCACATTCAATTGGATCACCTTTCTTGGGAATAGGCATAAACATGGATCTCTTCCAGTCAGTTGGCCAGGAAGCTGTCTTTCATATTTCTTGGCATGGACGAGTGAGCATTTCCAACGTTGCATCCATTTGTTGAAACATCTCAATTGATATTCCATCAATTCCTGGAGCTTTGTTTTTCGCCAATGCCTTCAGAGTCCAAGCTTGGACTTCTTGCTTCAGTATGATCGGTTCCTGATCTTTTGCTACCTCTTGAAATGGTTGAACATTGACTAATTCTTTTTGGTATAATGAGAATCTGTGTATTCCTTCCATCTTCTTTTGATGCTTCCTATGTCATGTAATGAGTTCCCCAAAGAATCCTTCACTATTGCAACTAGAGGCTTGAATTTTTTCTTCAGTTCTTTCAGCTTGAGAAACACTGAGCGTGTTCTTCCCTTTTGGTTTTCCATTTCCAGCTCTTTGCACATGTCGTTATAATACTTTACTTTGTCTTTTTGAGCTTGATATAGCATGCAAATCATGGCTTATCTATAAGAATGTCAATCTTTAATTTATAGCTAAGATTTTTGATAACTATTATATATTAATGAGTTTAAAATTTCCCTCCCTGGAAAGTAGGGAGAGAACACCTGTTCTAGATGACTGATTAATCACATATACCTATGTCTAGGACTGGTATCTCCTCTTAAAGTTGCAGAGCTGTACTGCAAATATGTTCAGCTTAGTAGTTCTTTCTACTTTTGCTTGAGCAGAAGAAGTATCCAAAGAAAAAAAGAAAAAGAAATTGAAACTTATTTTGAGTTATTCAATATGGTAGACGAATTAGGCAGTAAATTTCAGAAATTTTACTACATATAGCAAATCATATGTGTGGACTATAAATATAACCAGGTACTCTATGGCTATAAAGTCAATTGAAGTAAAACATCCATGCATTGCCTCACCTTGGGAAATCACACTTTTTTTTGACTTAGAAATGTGAAATGCACAACCAAAGTAACTAAATTTAGTGCATGTTTATTTAAAACCAATAAAATTTGGGGAATAATAATTAAAGTACTTGGCTGCTCTTTGGTCATTAAAATGGTAAATTGGCTAGAAACCTTCTAGACTGAGATTAATTCCTATGATACAGTTGAGATAATCTGCATAATTCCTATATCCGCATATAAAGGGGTGCTAGTTTTCATTTTCTTTGTGGAAAGAGTGTATATGTCTAACTTATTTAAAAATGCTAATAAATGGAAGCAAATAGATGAAATTCAAAGACAATCATAATATATATATATCCTTGTTTAACATCTCTGGAGATTCCTTGTTCCTTTTCCTGTGAAGAGACCATTTCTATCAACCCTGATCACAAGGAAGTACTATGGGGTGTATTCCACATAAGCCTTAACTGGAGATCAATGCTGATGCCTGATTCCTGTCCAAAAAGTCAAAGCCAGCAATGAAAAAGTCATGATATGAAATACAACATATAATATGTAAAGGGTGAAATAGCATGTGAATATTACCAATACACTGGTAGGTAATAGAATCTCAATAAATATTCCTTTCTCTCTTATTTCTTACAGCAAATTATTTTAACAAAACACATAAGAGTGCCTGATACATATTAGGAATTTAATAAATCAATTTTTTTCAAATCATCAAAAATATACCAAATAATTATCAAAGAAGCAAGACAATGCCAGTACACTCCAAAACACTAAATAGCGGTAGTTATCTCTGTATTTTTCGATGGCAGTTTTTTTGTTGTTGTTGTTGTTTAGTTGTTGACCATAAATTCTCATGTGGCATCTAAAATGAATACTGATTATCTCTGTAATAAAATAAAACTAGAAAATGTTTATAAAGTGAATAATCACTAGATAGTATTAAAATTCAGGAAAATAAATCTCAACATTTCAGATTTCTCCCAGTATCTATGATATTATTGTCTTATGCTAGTACTTGGATGTATTGGGATCCTTGTTTTCATAATGACAGTGATTGTCTTGAACTCCCAGGGTGAGTAATGGATTTTTGTTTTTTTGTGTACTGAAAAACTTTCTGAGGAATGATTGTGTGGATTGGTGTCTTGACTATCTTCTTTTCTATTCACACAGTGGCATTTGCCCCAAATCAAGCAAAAAATCTTTTAAAACAATGAGATACATAGCTAGAAGAAGCCAGGGTTCCTAATTTATTTTTTTTTTGGTGCCACAGATTATATGTCTCCCTTCTTTTGGATTTGAATGGGAGAGAAGAGTAATGTATTAGTCTAATTTTATACCTAGACACTCTAAAATAAAGTTTGACTATTTTCTGTGTCATTTCTATCTATAAACTTATGGCAGCTAACCAAATATTCCAGAACATAGAGCAGAAGAGTAAATAAATAAATCTGAGACTATCCAAGACAAGAAAAACAAAACTGCATGCGAAGGAAGGGGCAATGGTGGTTCAGTAGTAGAATTCTTGCCTTCCATACGGGAGACTGGGGTTTAATTCCAGCAAATGCTCCTCATGCATAGCCATCACCGATCTGTCACTGGAGGTTTGCATGTTTCTATAGGGCTAAACAGGTTTCAATGGAGTTTCCAGACTCAGATGGCCTAGGAAGGCCTGGCAATCTTCTCCCAAAAAATTAACCAATAAAAACCCTGTCAATCACAATGGTCCATTCTGCAACCAATCATGGAGATGGCAAAGGACCTGGCAGTGTTTTGTTCAGTTTTGTATAGCGTTACTATGAGTTGGGGCCCTACTTAAAGGCAGCTAACAACAACATGCCCAGGAAGAACAATATCTCTTCAACAATTTTCCAGAAAAAGAAAATAGAAAGGTAGAGTATGAAATAATAAAAGAAATAATAGAAGAAAGTTTTTAGGAGAAAACAAACAAACCAAAATAATGTGTTTTAAATTCACAAAAACTCACTGATTTGGAACAAGATAAAAAATTAGATAAATAGAACGACATACAGGTACATATACAGATGAAAGATAAATAGAAATCTTCCTCATGTTTCAGGACACCAAGCAAAAAGACATAATATTAAGAGTATTGGGGGCCAAGATTGCTGACTAGATAGAAGCTACCTTGGATCCCTCTTGCAACAAAGACTAGGAAAAACAAGTGAATCGATCACATACATGACAATCTACAAACCCTGACCATCAAACACAGATCTAAAGAGTTGACCTGAGTGACAGAGACTGAGAACGAACAACCATGGGGAAGCAGCAACTGTTTTTGGAGCCTGGAGCCAGCATCCCAGCCAGAAAACCTTGGCGCCGGGCTTTGGACTGGGCACAGGGAAGCTGAGCATGGCATCCTGAGATGGCGCAAACACGGGATGCAGTCCTAGTCCCCAGAAGTGACCTCGGGGGAAGCCCAGCCAGTGCATGCAGGCAGCACAGCGACACAGCTGACAGGAAGAGAAGTCATCGGGAGGCAGCGACTGGTTTTGGAGCCTGGAGTGCGGCATCCCAGCTGGGGAACCTTGGCGCTGGGCTTTGGATTGGGAGCGGAGGAACTGACCACAGCTTCTGAGACAGCACAAGCACGGGACGTGGACCTGACCCTCGGGGGCAATCTTGACGCAGCCAATGCACACAGGCTAAACACCCCTCGGGAATCTCAGATAAAACAGTCATCACCAAACAAGATAGGTAACTTTGTCTATATTCCGGGGATATATATACATATACTCTCTCCTATTTATCTGAACCCTCCCCTCCCCTTCTCAGGCGGCTTCATTAACATTGGAATTTCCTGAGCCAGAGAGTGAAGCGTGCTGCGTTTTTCGTTTTTTTGTTTTTTTTTTTGGTCTTTTCCTAACCCAATCTCCTGGCCTGAGAGAAGCAGCTACAAAAAACCCAGGGACCAAAAATCCTTCCCCAATTGGACTAAAAATACAGAACCAGCTCCAGCAAAACATAGTGATCCACAGTCTTGGGCTTTCATCCCTACAGGGAACAAGGTGGCTATTATATTCCAAAGGCAATTCTGATAGGGATCTGACTGTAAATGTTTTAGCGGATTACTGGAAAGAGAAGTATCCCAGGTCTGATATCTCTGCGTATTCAACAGAGCCCTCACTGACCCAAAACAGGGAACTGAGGGCTAAAGCTCCCCCCAGACCACCTAGCCTCCTGCCTTAGGGGTCTAAGGAGGGTGACACCTACCAATCTGTAGAGGTACCTGCATTGGGGGCCTAAGATACAGCTGCAGAGCCCACCCACCAAAGTGCTTTAGGAATAGAGACACACCTACCGCACTGGCACTTGGGGGAAGCCTGTCAGCATCCTGCCCCTCCGGAGTGTGAACCCCTGCTGCTACTATAATCTGGTGCACACAACTATCACTACTACTTCTCTAGGTGGATAGGTGACATTCTGCACCACACACTTGATGACCCAAAATCAGATTCTACTCAAGAATAGTGGATGGACTCTTAGGCTTATATATCTGGTGAAAGCCCAAACCAGCTGGTAATAGGACATAAGTGATTCAAGGGCTACAACAATCAAGACAGCACAATCTAGTAGCCCATCTACGTATATTGAAAGAAAACAAAACAAGATACAATTCAGTGAGCAAATGTAGAATAAATCACTACAATATATTAGAGATGGCTCGGAGACAGCAGTCGATATCAAACCACATAAAGAAGCAGATCATGATTGCTTCTACAACTCCCCAAACAAAAGAATCAAAATCTTTCCCAAATGAAGATACAATCCTGGAATTGCCGGATGCAGAATAAAAAAAAATAATAATTTACAGAATGCTTCAAGGCATCGGGGATGATGCCTTTCAGAAATGAAATAAGGCAATCTACAGAAAAAGCCAAGGAACACACTGATAAAGCAGTTGAAGAAATCAAAAAGATTATTCAAGAACATAGTGGAAAAATTAATAAGTTGCAAGAATCCATAGAGAGACAGCATTCAGAAATCTAAAAGATTAACAGTAAAATTACAGAATTAGACAATGCAATAGGAAGTCAGAGGAGCAGACTCGAGCAATTGGAATGCAGGGTGGGAGATCTGGAGGACAAGGGAATTGACATCAATATGGCTGAAAAAAAATCAGATAAAAGAATTAAAAAAAATGAAGAAACCCTAAGAATCATGTGGGACTGTATCAAGAAGAATAACTTGCGTGTGATTGGAGTCCCAGAACAGGGAGGGATAACAGAAAATACAGAGATAATAGTTGAAGATCTGTTGGCAGAAAACTTCCCTGACATCATGAAAGACGAAAGGCTATCTATCCAAGGTGCTCATCAAACCCCATATAAGATTGATCTAAAAAGAAAATCACCAAGGCATATTATCATCAAATTTGCCAAAACCAAAGGTAAAGAGAAAATTTTAAAAGCAGCCAGGGATAAAAGAAAAGTCTCCTACAAAGGCGAATCAATAAGAATAAGCTCAGACTACTCAGCAGAAACCATGCAGGCAAGAAAGTAATGGGATGACATATATAGAGCACTGAAGGAGAAAAACTGCCAGCCAAGGATCATATATCCAGCAAAACTCTCTCTCAAATATGAAGATGAAATTAAAACATTTACAGAAAAACACAAGGTTAGAGAATTTCTAAAAACCAAACCAAAGCTACAGGAATTACTAAAGGAAATTGTTTGGTGAGAAAATCAATAATATCAGATAACAACACAAGGTCACAGAACAGAACATCCTGATATCAACTGAAATAGGGAAATCACAAAAACAAATTAAGATTAATTTTAAAGGAAAAAAATGCTTAAAACAGGGAATCATTGAAGTCATTATGTAAAAGATCACAATAATCAAAAGAGGGACTAAACACAGGTGGCATAGAACTGCCATATGGAGAGGGAAACAGGGCGATATAGGACAATACAAGTTAGGTTTTTACTTAGAAAAATAGGGGTAAATATTATGGTAACCACAAAGAGGTCTAACAACTCCATAACTCAAAACAAAAACCAAGAAAAACATAATGACTCAGCAAACATAGTCAACTACTATGAAAATGAGGAACACACAATTTACAAAGAAAAACCTCTCAGCACAAAAAGTTAGTGGAAAAATGAAACTGTCAACAACACACATAAAAAGGCATCAACATGACAACACTAAACACATACTTATCTTTAAATACGCTGAATGTAAAAGGACTAAATGTGCCAATAAAGCGACAGAGAGTCTCAGACTGGATAAAGAAACACGATCCGTCTATAGGCTGCCTACAAGAGACACACCTTAGACTTAGAGACACAAACAAACTAAAACTCAAAGGATGGAAAAAAATATATCAAGCAAACAACAAGCAAAAAAGAGCAGGAGTAGCAATATTAATTTCTGACAAAATAGACTTCAAAGTTAAATCCAATACAAAGGATAAAGAAGGACACTACATAATGATTAAAGGGACAATTGACCAGGAAGATATAACCATATTAAATATTTATGCACCCAATGACAGGGCTGCAAGATACACAAAACAAACTTCAACAGAACTGAAAAGTGAGATAGACACCTCCACAATTATAGTAGGAGACTTCAACACACCACTGTCAGAGAAAGACAGGACTGCCAGTAAGAAGCTCAATAGAGACACGGAAGACCTAATTGCTACAATCAACCAACTTGACCTCATTGACTTATACAGAACACTCCACCCAACTGCTGCAAAGTATACTTTTTTTTTTCTAGCACACATGGAACATTCTCTAGAATAGACCACATATTAGGGCATAAAACAAATCTTTGCAGAATCCAAAACATTGAAATACTACAAAGTATCTTCTCAGACCACAAGGCCATAAAAGTGGAAATCAATAACAGAAAAATTAGGGAAAAGAAATCAAATACTTGGAAACTGAACAATACCCTGCTGAAAAAAGACTGGGTTATAGAAGACATTAAGGAGGGAATAAAGAAATTCATAGAATGCAATGAGAATGAAAACACTTCCTATCAAAACCTCTGGTACAAAGCAAAAGCAGTGCTCAGAGGTCAATTTATATCGATAAATGCACACATACATAAAGAAGAAAGAGCCAAAATCAGAGAACTGTCCCTATAACTTGAACAAATAGAAAGTGAGCAACAAAAGAACCCATCAGGCACCGGAAGGAAACAAATAATAAAAATTAGAGCTGAACTAAATGAATTAGAGAACAGAAAAACAATTGAAAGAATTAACAAAGCCAAAAGCTGGTTCTTTGAAAAAATTAACAAAATTGATACACCATTGGCCAGAGTGACTAAAGAAATACAGGAAAGGAAACAAAAAACCCGAATAAGAAATGAGATGGGCTGCAGCACAACAAACCCAACTGAAATTAAAAGAATCATATCAGATTATTACGAAAAATTATACTCTAACAAGTTTGCAAACCTAGAAGAAATGGATAAATTCCTAGAAAAACACTACCTACCTAAACCAACACAATCAGAAGTAGAAAAACTAAATAGATCCATAACAAAAAAAGAGATTGAAAAGGTAATCCAAAAACTCCCAACAAAAAAAGCCCTGGCCCGGACGGCTTTACCACAGAGTTCTACCAAACATTTAGAGAAGAGTTAACACCACTACTACTAAAGGCATTTCAAAGCATAGAAAATGAAGGAATACTACCTAACTCATTCTATGAAGCCAGCATATCCCTGATACCAAAACCAGGTAAAGACATCACAAAAAAAGAAAATTACAGACCTATATCCCTCATGAACTTAGATGCAAAAATCCTCAACAAAATTCTAGCCCAAAGAATTCAACAACATATCAAAACAATAATCCACCGCAACCAAGTGGAATTTATACCAGGTGCAAGGCTGGTTTAATATTAGAAAAACCATTAATGTAATCCACTATATAAATAAAACAAAAGACAAAAACCACATGATCTTATCAATTGATGCAGAAAAGGCATTTGACAAAGTCCAACACCCATTTATGATAAAAACTCTCAGCAGAATAGGAATTGAAGGAAAATTCCTCAACATAATAAAGGGCATCTTTTTTATACAAAGCCAACAGCCAATATCACTCTAAATGGAGAGAGCCTGAAAGCATTTCCCTTGAGAACGGGAACCAGACAAGGATGCCCTTTATCACCGCTCTTACTCGATATTGTGCTAGAGGGCCTAGCCAGAGCAATTAAGCTAGACAAAGAAATGAAGGGCATCCGGATTGGCAAGGAGGAAGTAAAATTATCTCTATTTGCAGATGACATGATCTTATACACAGAAAACCCTAAGGAATCCTCCAGAAAACTACTGATACTAATAGAAGAGTTTGGCAGAGTCTCAGATTATAAGATAAACATACAAAAGTCACTTGGATTCCTCTACATCAACAAAAAGAACATCGAAGAGGAAATCACCAAATCAATACCATTCACAGTAGCCCCCAAGAAGATAAAATACTTAGGAATAAATCTTACCAAAATGTAAAAGACCTATACAAACAAAACTACAAAGTACTAGTGCAAGAAACTAAAAAGGACCTACATAAGTGGAAAAACATACCTTGCTCATGGATAGGAAGACAACATAGTAAAAACGTCTGTTCTACCAAAAGCCATCTATACATACAATGCACTTCCGATCCAAATTCCAATGACATTTTTTAATGTGATGGAGAAACAAATCACCAACTTTATGTGGAAGGGAAAGAAGCCTCGGATAAGTAAAGAATTACTGAAAAAGAAGAAAGTGGGAGGCCTCACTCTACCTGATTTTAGAACGTATTATACAGCCACATTAGTCAAAACAGCCTGGTACTGGTACAACAACAGGCACATAGACCAAGGGAACAGAATTGAGAACCCAGATATAAATCCATCCACATATGAGCAGCTGATATTTGACAGAGGCCCAGTGTCAGTTAATTGGGGAAAAGATAGTCTTTTTAACAAATGGTGCTGGCATAACTGGATATCCATTTGCAAAAAAATGAAACAGGACCCATACCTCACACCATGCACAGAAACTAACTCCAAGTGGATCAAAGACCTAAACATAAAGACTAAAACGATAAAGATCACGGAAGAAAAAATAGGGGCAATGTTAGGAGCCCTAATACAAGGCATAAACAGAATACAAAACATTACTAAAAAAGACGAAGAGAAACCAGATAACTGGAAGCTCCTAAAAATCAAACACCTGTGCTCATCTAAAAAAAAAAAAAAAGAACATCTAAAGACTTCACCAAAAGAGTAAAAAGACCACCTACAGATTGGGAAAGAATTTTCAGCTGTGACATCTCCGACCAGCACCTGATCTCTAAAATCCATATGATTCTGTTAAAACTCAACCACAAAAAGACAAACAACCCAATCAAGAAGTGGGCAAAGGATATGAACACACACTTCACTAAAGAAGATATTCAGGCAGCTAACAGGTACATGAGAAAATGCTCTTGATCATTAGCCATTAGAGAAATGCAAATAAAAACTACGATGAGATTCCATCTCACTCCAACAAGGCTGGCATTAATCCAAAAAACACAAAATAATAAATGTTGGAGAGGCTGCAGAGAGATTGGAACTCTTATACACTGCTGGTGGGAATGTCAAATGGTACGACCACTTTGGAAATCTATCTGGCGTTTTCTTAAAAAGTTAGAAATAGAACTACCATACAACCCAGAAATCCCTCTCTTCAGAATATACCCTAGAGAAATAAGAGCCTTTACATGAACAGATATATGCACACCCATGTTTATTGCAGCTCTGTTTACAATAGCAAAAAGCTGGAAGCAACCAAGGTGTCCATCAACAGATGAATGGTTAAATAAATTGTGGTATATTCACACAATGGAATACTACGCATCGATAAAGAACAGTGACGAATCTGTGAAACATTTCCTAACATGGAGGAACCTGGAAGGCATTATGCTGAGTGAAATTAGTCAGAGGCAAAAGGACAAATATTGTATAAGACCACTATTATAAGATCTTGAGTAATAGTAAACCTGAGAAGAACACATACTTTTGTGGTTACGAGGGGGGGAGGGAGGGAGGGTGGGAGAGGGTTTTTTATTGATTAATCAGTAGATAAGAAATGCTTTAGGTGAAGGGAAAGACAACACTCAATACATGGAAGGTCAGCTCAATTGGACTGGACCAAAAGCAAAGAAGTTTCTGGGATAAACTGAATGCTTCAAAGGTCAGCGGAGCAAGGGCGGGGTTTTGGGGACTATGGCTTAAGGAGACTTCTAAGTCGATTGGCAAAATAATTCTATTGTGAAAACATTCTGCATCCCACTTTGAGATGTGTCGTCTGGGGTCTTAAACGCTTACAAGGGGCCATCTAAGATGCATCCATTGGTCTCAACCCACCTGGATCAAAGGAGAATGAAGAACGCCAAGGTCACACGATAACTATGAGCCTGAGACAGAAACGGCCACATGAACCAGAGACTTACATCATCCTGAGACCAGAAGAACTAGATGGTGCCCGGCCACAACCGATGACTGCCCTGACAGGGAGCACAACAGAGAACCCCTGAAGGAGCAGAACAGCAGGATGCAGACCCCAAATTCTCATAAAAAGACCAGACTTAATGGTCTGACTGAGACTAGAAGAATCCTGGCGGTCATAGTCCCGAAACCTTCTGTTGGCCCAGGACAGGAACCATTCCCGAAGACAGCTCATCAGACATGGAAGGGACTGGACAATGGGTTGGAGAGAGATGCTCACGAAGAGTGAGCTACTTATATCAGGTGGACACTTGAGACTGTGTTGGCATCTCCTGTCTGGAGGGGAGATAGGAGGGTAGAGAGGGTTAGAAACTGGCAAAATTGTCATGAAAGGAGAGACTGGAAGGGCTGACTCATTAGGGGGAGAGTAAGTGGGAGTATGGAGTAAGGTGTATATAAGCTTATATGTGACACACTGACTTTGTAAACTTTCACTTAAAGCGCAATAAAAATTATTAAAAAAAAAGTCTTACAAAAAGAAAATATTCATGTTCTCTCAAAGAAAAGAGAAATAGATGACATCAGGGTTAAAAAAAAAAAAAGCAAACTAAAAGACACCATTGGGATAGTACCTTCAAATTCATGAGCAAACAATATTATTTTAAAACAAAGGTCAACAGGAAATGTGCATACTTTTGGAACAAAAAGGGGTCTATTACCTAAGACAGAGTGAAGCTAGCCCAAGAATGTAATTAAAAAGCATTTCATGATAACAACTCTTCTGTATCCCTAGAAAGCAATTTATTCAGTTTATATGAAAACAATTTATAAATAATACAACTAAGATGCTGAAAGAACCTAATGACCTGGTTTAAAAAAAAAAAGTTTGTTTTTTTTTTTTTGTCTGCTAAAATAAGTAAGATCACTTAAAAAAGGCAGGGAAAAAAGAAAATAGAAAAATAAATAAATACAAAAATTTTTTTTTTTATATATGACTTCTGGGATATATATAATATTTAAAGTTGTGATGATTAGCACTTAAAAGAGCAAAAACGAAATAGTCAAAGTGGTTAATTCTGGAGAAGAAGAAGACTAGAAGCATAGTAGAAGAAAGGAAGAGATACTTTTAATTTTACTTGTGTTCCTTTATTTTGTGTTAGTATTTTTCACATGTTATTGGAGCCCTGGTGGCACAGGAGTTAAGAGCTTATCTGCTAACTGAAAGGCTGGCAGTCTGAATCCAACGGCCATTCCTTAGAAACGCTATGGGACAGTTCTTCTCTGTCCTATAGGGTCTACTATGAGTTGGAATCTACTCAATGGCAACAGGTTTTGGTTTTTTATATTGTTATTAATTTTAAAATATTTCTTACTATATATATTTATTTATTTATTTGCCCTGAGTACAGATAAGGAAATGGATATGCCTCAGAATGTAAATATCAGCAGTCTGGCAGGTACTGTTTCCTTTTTTCATTTGTAGTCTGCTGCTCTTAGGGATGAATTTAGTTTTGAATTCCCGCTTTCTCCACTCGTCCACATTATATGATAAGCCAGTAACACTGGGAGAGAAAGGCATGGGAGTGGATGGGACAACCCCTTCCTAAGTGCCATTGCTGCTTTATTGAATGATGCTGAAAGGAAGGACAATTGAAGTAAATTTAGGAGGAAACACAAATAGTGTTGCAGTGGATCAAAAAATAGAGTAGTAGTGATTTCCTGTCACATCCAACTGTTCAAGCATGTATTGAGCACCAATTGATAGGTGTGGGACATAATGGCTATAGGCTACAGTGGAAAGAGTACGGGTTTGAAGACAGACCTGTGTTTGAATAAAGAGATTTCAATTAACTAGTTATATAATTTAGGGAAATTAAAACTCGATTTCTTATATTTTCAAGTGGGAATACCAATAACTATGTAATAGGATATTTAATGCAGATTAAATCAACTAAAATAGTATACAGGCATATGGCATATAGGGCAGTGGTTAAGAGCAGGGGCTATAGAGCCAAATCAACTGGTGTGGAATTTCAGCTTTGATACTTGTCCATTGTTTGGCTTTGGGAAAATTATGTAATCCCTGTGTAACTCAGTTTCCTCATCTGTCAATTGGGGTGATAATAACATCTGCTTTATAAGGTTTTATTTTATTATATTCTTAAAATTTTTATTCTGAAAATGTATAAATGAAAGTAGAGAGAATAGCATAATAAACCTCCATGTACCTTTTTTACCTTTCAGCCAGCATCAGCAATTTTTTTTTATTGTGCTTTAAGTGAAAGTTTATAAATCAAGCCAGTCTCTCACACAAAAACTTATATACACCTTGCTACATACCCCCAACTCCTCTCCCCGTAATGAATTATAGCCCATTCCCTCCCTTCACTCTCTCTTTTCATGCCCATTTTGCCGGCTTCGAACACCTTCTACGCTCTTATCTCCCCTCCAGGCAGGAGATGCCAACATAGTCTCAAGCGTCCAACTGATCCAAGAAGCTCATTTCTCAACAGCATCCCTCTCCAACTCATTGGTCTAGTCCAATCCCTGTCTGAAGAGTTGGCTTTGGGAATGGTTCCTGTCCTGGGCCAACAGAAGGTCTAGGGGCCATGACCACTGGGGTCCTTCTACTCTCAGTCAGACCATTAAGTCTGGTCATTTTATGAGAATTTGGGGTCCACATCCCACTGCTCTCCTGCTCCCTCAGGGGCTCTCTGTTGTGTTCCCTGTCAGGGCAGTTATCAGTTGTAGCTGTGCACCATCTAGTTCTTCTGGTCTCAGGCTGATGTAGTTTCTGGTTTATGTGGCCCTGTCTGTCTCTTGGGCTCATAATTACCTTGTGTCCTTGGTGTGCTTCATTCTCCTTTGATCCAGGTGGGTTGAGACCAATCGATGCACCTTAGATGGCTGCTTGCTAGCGTTTAAGACCCCAGACACTACTCTCCAAAGTGGGAGGCAGAATGTTTTCTTAGTAGGCAGAATGTTTTTTTAGTAGATTTTCTTATGCCAATTGACTTAGATGTCCCCTGAAATCATGGTTCCCAAGCCTCCGCCCCTGCTACGCTGGCCTTAGAAGCATTTAGTTTTTTCAGGAAACTGCTTTTGATTTAGTCCAGTTGTGCTGACCTCGCCTGTATTGTGTGTTGTCTTTCCTGTCACCTAAAGTAGTTCTTCTCTACTATCTAATTAGTGAATACCCCTCTCCCTCCCTCCCTCCCCCCTTCTCATAACCATCAAAGAATATTTTCTTCTCTGTTTAAACTATTTCTTGAGTTCTTATAATAGTGGTCTCATACAATATTTGTCCTTTTCAACTGACTAATTTCACTCAGTATAATGCCTTCCAGATTCCTCCAGGTTATGAAATCTTTCACAGATTCATCACTGTTCTTTATCAATGGGTAGTAGTCCATTGTGTGAATATACCAAAATTTATTTATTTATTCATCCATTGATGGGCACATTGGTTGCTTCCATCTTTTTGCTATTGTAAACAGTCCTGCAATAAACATGGGTGTCCATATATCTGTTCGTGTAAAGGCTCTTATCTCTCTAGGATATATTCCAAGGAGTGGGATTGCTGAGTCTTATGGTACCTCAATTTCTAAATTTTTAAGGGAGTGCCAAATCAATTTCCAAAGTGGTTGTACCATTTTACCTTCCCACCAGCAGTATATAAGTGCTCCAATCTTGCCAGAGCCTCTCCAACATTTATTAGCTTGTGTTTTTTGGATTAATGCCAGCCTTGTTGGAGTGAGATGAAATTTCTTTGTAGTTTTGATTTGCATTTCTCTAATGGCTAATGATCATGAGCAATTCCTCATATATATGTTAGCTACTTGAATGTCTTCTTTAGTGAAGTGTCTGTTCATATCTTTTGTCCTTTTCTTAATTGGGTTATTTGTCTTTTTGTAGCTGAGTTTTTGCAGTATCATGTAGATTTCAGAGACCAGGCACCGATTGGAAATATCATAGCTAAAAACTTTTTCCCAGTCTGTAGCTAATCTTTTTACTCTTCTGGTGAAGTCTTTCCATGAGCATAGGTGTTTGATTTTTAGAAGCTCCCAGTTATCTAGTTTTTCTTCTGCATTGTTAGTAATGTTTTGTATTCTGTTTATGCCATGTATTAGGGCTCCTAACATTGTCCTTATTTTTTCTTCCATGATTTTTATTGTTTTAGATTTTATATGTAGGTCTTTGATCCATTTAGAGATCATTTTTGTGCATGGTGTGAGGTATGGGTCTTGTTTCATTTTTTTGCAGAAGGATATCCAGTTATGCCAGCACCATTTGTTAAAAAGACTGTTATTTCCCCATTTAAATGTTTTGGGGTCTTTGTCAAATATCAGCTGCTCATATGTGGAGGAATTTATTTTTGGATTCTCAGTTCTTTTCCATTGGTCTATGTATCTGTTGTTGTAAAAGTATCAGGCTGTTTTAACTACTGAGGTGGTATAATAAGTTCTAAAATCAGGTAGAGTAAGGCCTGCCACTTTTTTCTATTTCCGTAATGCTGTACTTATCCAGGGCCTCTTTCCCTTCCATATGAAGGTGGTGATTTGTTTTTCCATCTCGTTAAAAAATGTCGTTGGAATTTGGATCGGAATTGCATTGTATCTATAAATCGCTTTTGGTAGAATAGACATTTTTACAATGTTAAGTCTTCCTATCCATGAGCAAGGTATGTTTTTCCACTTTTATAGTTCTCTTTTGGTTTCTTGCAGAAGTGTTTTGTAGTTTTCTTTGTATAAGTCTTTTACATTTCTGGCAAGGTTTATTCCTAAGTATTTTATCTTCTTGGGGGCTACTGTAAATGGTATTGATTTGGTGATTTCCTTTTCAATGCTCTTTTTGTTGGTGTAGGGAATCCAACTGATTTTTGTATGTTTATCTTATATCCTGATACACTGCTGAACTTTTCTATTAGTTTCAGTAGTTTTCTTGAGGATTCCTTAGGGTTTTCTGTGTATAAGATCATGTCGTCTGTAAATAGAGATACTTTTACTTCTTCCTTGCCAATGTGGATGCCCTTTATTTCCTTATCTTGCCTAATTGCTCTGGCTAGAACCTCCAGCACACTGTTGAATAAGAGTGGTGATAAACGGTAGCCTTGTCTGTTTTCCTATCTCAAGGGGAACACTTTCAGGCTCTCTCCATTTAGGATGATGTTGGCTATTGGCTTTGTATAAATACCCTTTATTATGTTGAGTTTTCCTTCTATTCCTATTTTGCTGAGAGTTTTTATCATGAATGAGTGTTGAGCTTTGTCAAATGCCTTTTCTGCATCAATTGATAAAATCATGTGATTCTTGTCTTTTGTTTATATGAGGGATTACATTAATTGTTTTTCTAATGTTGAACCATCCCTGCATACCTGGTATGAATCCCACTTGGTCATGGTGAATTATTTTTTTGATATGTTGTTGAATTCTATTGGCTAGAATTTAGTTAAGGATTTTTGCATCTGTGTTTATGAGGGATAAAAAAAACTGGGATATAGGCCTGTAATTTTCTTTTTTTCTGGTGTCTTTTTTTTTTTTTTTTTTTTACCTGGTTTTGGTATCAAGATATGCTGGCTTCATAGAATGAGTTTGGGAGTATTCTGTCCTTTTCTATGCTCTGAAATACCTTTAGTAGTAGTGGTGTTAACTCTTCTCTGAAAGTTTGGTAGAACTTTGCAGTGAAGCCATCCGGACCAGGTTTTTTTTTTTTTTGGTTGGGAGTTTTTTGATTACCTTTTCAATCTCTTTTTTTGTTATGGGTCTATTTAGTTGTTCTACTTCTGATTGTGTTAGTTTAGGTAGGTAGTGTGTTTCTAGGAATTCATCCATTTCTTCTAGGTTTTCAAATTTGTTAGAGTACAATTTTTCATAGTAATCTGATATGATTCTTTTAATTTCAGTTGAGTCTCTTGTAATATCACCCATCTTATTTCTTATTCAGGTTATTTGCTTCCTCTCCTGTTTTTCTTTTGTCAGTTTGGCCGATGGTTTATCAATTTTGTTGATTTTTTTCAAAGAAACAGCTTTTGGTCTTGTTCATTCTTTCAATTGTTATTCTGTTTTCTATTTCATTTCTTTCTGCTCTAATTTTTATTATTTGTTTTCTTCTGGTGCCAGAGGGTTTCTTTTGTTGCTCTCTTTCTTTTTTTTCAAGTTGTAGGGATAATTTTTTGATTTTGGTCCTTTCTCCTTTTTGGATGTGTGCATTTATTGATATAAATTGACCTCTGAGTACTGCTTTCACTGTTTCCCAAAGGTTCTGATAGGAAGTGTTTTCATTCTCATTGGATTCTATGCATTTCTTTATCCCATCCTTAATGTCTTCTATAATCCAGTCTTTTTTGAGCAGGGTATTGTTCTGTTTCCAAGTGTTTGATTTATTTTCCTGCTTTTTCTGTTATTGATTTCCACTTTTATGGCCTTATGGTCAGAGAAGATGCTTTGTAATATTTCAGTGTTTCAGGTTCTGCTAAGGCTTGCTTTATTACCTAATATGTGGTCTGTTCTAGAGAATGTTCCTTGTGTACTGGAAAAGAAAGTATACTTGGTTGCTGTTGGGTGGAGTGTTCTGTATATGTTTATGAGGTCAAGTTGGTTGTGGCATTTAGATCTTCTGTGTCTTTATTGAGCTTTTTTTCTGGATTTCCTGTGCTTCACCGAAAGTGGTGTGTTGATGTCTCCTACTATTATTGTGGAGCTGTCTATCTCACTTTTCAATGCTGATAGAGTTTCTTTTATGTATCTTGCAGCCTTGTCACTGGATGCATAAATATTTTATATGGTTATATCTTCCCGGCATATTTTCCCTTTAATCATTATATAGTGTCCTTCCTTATCCTTTATGATGGATTTAACTTTAAAGACTATTTTGTTAAAAATTAATAGTGTCACTCACACTTTTTTTTGATTGTTGTTTGCTTGATATATTTTTTTCCATCCTTTGAGTTTTAGTTTGTTTGTGTCTCTAAGTCTAAGGTGTGTCGCTTGTAGGCAGCATATAGATGGATCATGTTTTTTAATCCATTCTGCCACTCTCTGTCTCTTTATTGATGTGTTTAGTCCATTTACATTTAGCATAATTATGGATAGGTATGAATTTAGTGCTATCATTTTGACGTCTTTTTTTGTGTGTTGTTGGCAGTTTCTTTTTCCCACTTAATTTTATGTGCTGAGTAGATTATATATATTGTAGTTTCCTCATATTTGTTGTTGTCGATTTTGTTTCTGCTGAGTCTGTATTTTTTTCTTTTATTTTATTTTGCGGTGTAGGATAGTTTGTCTCCTTTTTGGTTTCCTTATTATTTACTCCTATGTTTCTAAATTTAAAGCGAAATTTTATTTCTTTTTATTGCCTTGTCTTCCGGTCCATATGGAAGATCTATGACTTTATTTCTTTGCCCCTCTTTATTGCTTAAATGTTGTCTTCTTTTATATAATAACATTGCTGTTTCCCTGGTTTGAGCTTTTTTTTTAGTCTTGATTAATTTTTGTGATTTCCCTGTCTGGGTCGACTTCTGATTGCTCTGCCCAGTGTTCTAGACTTGTGTTTATGCCTGATATCATTGATTTTCTAATCAAAGAACTTCCTTTAGTATTTTCTGTAGTTTTGGTTTGGTTTTTACAAATTCCCTAAACTTCTGTTTATCTGTAAATGTCCTAATTTCACCTTCATATTTGAGAGACAGTTTTGCTGGATATATGATTCTTGGCAGGCAATTTTTTTCCTTCATTTTTTTATATAGTTTATCTCATTGCCTTCTTGCCTGCATGGTTTCTGTTGAGTAGTCCCGGCTTATTCTTATTGACTCTCCTTTGTAGATGACTTTTGGTTTATCCCTAGCTGCTCTTAAAATTCTCTCTTCGTCATTGATTTTGGCAAGTTTGATTGTAACATGTCTTGGTGAGTTTTTTTAAAAATCTACCTTATGTGGGGTTCGGTGAGCATTTTGGATAGATATCTTCTCATCTTTCATGATATCAGGGAAGTTTTCTGCCAACAAATCTTCAACAATTCTCTCTGTACTTTCTGTTATCCCTCCCTGTTCTGGTACTCCAATCACTTGTAGGTTATTTCTCTTGATAGAGTCCCACATGAGTCTTAAGGTTTCTTCATTTTTTTAATTCTTTTATCTGATTTTTCTTCAAATATATTAGTGCCAAGTACTTTATCTTCAAGTTCAGAGATTCTTCCTTCTACTTGCTCAATTCTGCTCCTCTGACTGTCTACTGAGTTGTCTACTTCTGTGATTTTATTGTTAATCTTCTGAATTTCTCATTGCTGTCTGTCTATGGATTATTCCAGCTCATTAAATTTTTCATTATGTCCCTGAATAATCTTTTTAATTTCTTCAATTGCTTTATCTGTGTGTTCCTTGGCTTGTTCTGCAAATTGCCTCATTTCCTTCATAATGTCTTGAAGGTTTCTGTATATTAAACTTTTGTATTCTGCAGCTGGTAATTCCAGGAATGCACTTTCACCTAAAAGATCCCTGGATTCTTTGTTTTGAGAGCTTGTTGAGGCGATCATGGTCTGTTTCTTTATGTGATTTGATATTGACTGTTGTCTCCTAGCTGTCTATAAGTTATTGTATTAGTTTATTTCATGTTTGCTTACTGTGTCTTAGCTTTTTGCTTTGTTTTGATATGCTGAAATGGGTTGCTTGAGTGAACTAGCTTGATTATTTTCACCTTTGGAGCTCTTGTGTCCTGTCCTCAGATGGCTAGAGCTGTTATCAGGTATATCAGTCTAGGAGCCCATTCAACTTTTCTTGTATGAATTCAGCTCAGGTGTCCGGGTAGCTGATCATCCAGTGTGTGGTACAGGAACTGCTCTGTAGTCTTAGAGGCAGAGGGGTGATTGGTGTAAGTACCGGTATCTGGTTGCAGCAGGGGGTCACACTCTGAACAAAGCAGGGGGCTGAGAATCATCCCCCACGTGTCTCTGAGGAAAGCATGTCCCTGTTTCCTAGAGCATACAGACGGGTTCTGAAGATGGACCATGGGCACCCAATGTTTTTGGTTTTTATGACTGGTAAGTACCAGTTATCCTTGAACCCCTGTCACAGATGGCTGGGTGACCTGAGTGGAGCCACCTGTCCTTAGGCCTCTGATGTGGGTAGGTGAGGACTCTGTTTAATAGGCAAAGCAATGTCAAACACCCACTTCTCTGCTGCACAGCTGAAATGGTTAGAGTCTGCCTACAAGGGCCTATTCTCCTGAAAGAGGCCCACAGAGGTCCATGCAGAGGGAAAGGGTACTCAAAGTCCATGGGCCGTTTATGCCTGGACAGGAGCTGCTTCTGTCTTGAGCTCCCCTGGTTAGTTAAAAAAAAAAAAAAAAAGGAAAAATTGCAAATTTATTTCTTCTCCAAGGCTGGGAGGATGGCACTAGGTGCTCAACGGTGCCTATCTCAGGCCCAGGGAAATCAGCCGCTGAAGCTGGCTTGGTAGCGGGGGGAGAGGGGGTGGTAAAATATATGCAAGTACTTAGCTTTTGCTGAGAACAGCCTTCTTCTCTGGTTCCAGAGGTGTGAGTAAGCTGCAGGCTGGCTGCTTCTCCCTGAGGAAACTGTGGCTGAATGCTAGTGTCAGCCCTCCCCCACCACTCCTGGGAATGGTGTCTGAGGGCTGCCCTCAATTCAGGTCCGGTAACTCATCTCTGCATCTGAACCATCTCTTTCTCCCCTTGACCCTCAGTTCATTTTCTAAGCTTGCCTTTGGTGTTCAGGGCTGCTAGCTTGTCTAAATATACTTGTTTTGCTTGTTTTTTGGGTCTTTGTTGTGTGAGGACTTGCCAGAAGTGTCTTTCCATTCTGCCATCTTGGCTCTGCCTCCAAGAGTTCTTAAAGAGGGCACAGAAGGCACTATCGATAAAGTAAATGAAAATTATAAATTGAACATACTCAAAAAACAAAAACAAAAACTTCTCTTTAGAAGACTGGGAGAAAATATTTGTAATATATATGTCCAAAACTGGACTAGTGTCCAGATTATATATAAAAGGTTTTACAATTCTGTAATAAAATACAAACAACCTAAAAATAATGAGCCAAAGACTTGACAAAAGAAGATTCATGACTGAGCAATAAGCACACAAAAAATGTTGTACTTCATTAGTCATGAGGGAAAGGCAAATTAAAACTACAATGAAATATGACTAATTATCACTTTCACATCTAAAATTAAAGACAAACAAAAAACAAACAAACATGCAAAAACTGACAACATAAAGTGTTGGCAAGTATGTGGAGTAAACTGAACACTTGTATATCACTGGTGGGAGTATTAGAAAGTACAACGGCTTTGAAAGACTAGCATTTTTCTTAAAAAGTTAAAAATACCTCTTCTGGGCTTCCATTCCAACATATAAAGAACTGGAAAGTGATCACTCTAGTCTGCACAACAGGAAAAAATAAAAATCAAAAACTCTTCTTAGATTCATTTAAAGAATTAAGGTTACAGGGCAAGCCAACACCTGAAAACTGGAGACAGATGAAAACAAAAAATTGTAGCTTACCAGGAGCAGAAGCAGCTGGAGCCAGGAACTGGTAGGAAAACTTAACTTGTAATTGACAAACTGCTGGAGGCTGAACGTAGACTATCCTGAGAGTTCAAAGCTCTTGGGAGCCCAATCTCAGGGGAGTCCCCACACTTTCCTGAATTTTTACCTCCAAGAGCCCCATCAGGTTCTCAGGGCAAAGATCAGAGAAATATCCCCTTGTACTTCCACCAAGGAAAAGGAGAAAGTAACCACTTAAAAATACTCCCAGGACAAAAGTAACGATTATGAAATACCCAGAGTGTTCCGTTCTCCACCTGCCTTCAAGGGAATCTATTTAACGAAAGCCTAAGCCATATGGGTAAAGGAGAATACTCAATTCCAGTTCCCTCTAGTTTTCCCATCTCAAAAAGTTGAGAAGCACTTGTGAAGGTCACAACTCAGAGGCACAGACTCACTAAAAGATGGAGACCTAACCATATAATTACAGAATGCTTCTTCTTCTCCCATACCTTACAACAACAGGGCTACATTCTTCCCCAGCTCACATGGAACATTCACCCAGACGGGCCATATTTTAAGCCATGAAACACACCTTAACAAAATTAAAAAAATAGAAATTATGCAAAGAATATTTGCAGACAACAATAGAATTAAATTAAAAATCAACAAGAGAAAGATAGCTAAAAATACTCAAAATATTTGGAGACTAAAAAATGTACTTCTAAATAACATGTACATCAATGAAGAAGTCTCAAGAGGAATTGAAAAGTATTTTGAACTAAATGAAAACTGTAAATAAAACTTACCAAATGTGTGGGATGCAGCAAAAGCAGTGCTTAGAAATTTATAGTTTTGACTGTACAGACTAGAAGAAGAAAAAAAAAAAATCAATAATCTAAAAGCAATGTGACACTAAAGCAAGCAGAAGTAAACAATAAAAAATAAAATAGAATCAATGAAATCAAAAACAGTAAAACAACAGAGAAAATTAAAGTTGCAGCATATAAAATTACTATAAAAAATTTGATTGCTTTCCAGTATACCAGCAATGAACAATTGGGATTTGAAATTTAAAACATAATACCATTTACTTTAGCACCAAAAAATGAAGTACTTAGGAGTAAATCTATTGAAATATTATCTGTGATACATATGATACCAAAAAAACCCCAAACACAAAAAACCATTGCTGTAGAGTTGATTTCATAGCTACCTTATAGGACAGAATAGAACCGTCCCGTAGGGTTTCCTACCCTATAAGACTCATAGCTGCCCTATAGGACAGAGTGGAACTGTCCCACAGGGTTTCCAAGGAGCAGTTGGTGGATTCGAACTATTGACCTTTGGGTTATCAGCCAAGCTCTTAACCACTGCGCCACCAGGGCTTCTATGATCTATATGCCAAAAACTATAAAAGTGATGAAATAAATTTAAAAAAGTTCAAAATAAATGCAAGAATATTCTGTGTTCAATGATTTGAAGATTCCATATTGGTAGGATGTCAATTCTTCCCAACTTGATGCATAAATCCAACACAATATCCATCAAAACACTAGCAAATTATTTTGTGGATATTGACAAACTGATTCTAAAGTTTATATAGAAAGACAAAAGACAAAGAAGAGCCAAAACAATACTGAAGAAGAACAAAGTCAGACAACTGGCACTACCTGATTTCAAGACTTATTCTAAAGCCACAATAACAAAGACAGCATGGTACCAACGAAAGAACAGACAAATAGATCAAAAGAACAGAATATGGCAAACTCTTTAATAGCTGCTTAATTGTCTGTAAACCTGAAACTGCTCTAAAAATGGTCTCTTAAAAGAACAAATAATGACAACTCTGAATTCTGGTGAGGATGCAGAGAAACTGGATCACTCCTACACTGGCAATGCAAAATGGTATAATAGCTTGAGGAAACAATTAGGCAATTTTTAATAAAACTAAACATGCCACTACAATATGACCCTGCAGTTGCAGTTTGGGCATTGATCCCAGAGAAATAAAAACTTATGATGACATAAAAACCTGTACGTGAATGTTTTTCATAATAGCCAAAAACTGGATAAAAAACAAATATTCTCCAAGGAGTGAACAGTTACATATTGTGGAGTGCATCCATACTATGGAATATTACCTAACAATAAAAAGGAACACACTATTGATAAATGCAACAACTTAGATGGAGCTTCAGAGAATTATGCTGAGTAAAAAAAAAATTCAATCCCAAAAGTTCACACACTGTATGATTTCATTTATGTGTCTTTCTTGAAATGACAAAATTATATAGATGGAGAATAGATTAGTTGCTAGGGGTCAGGAATGAGGGCAGTAGAGTGGGAGGCAGATGTATGCAGGTCTAAAAAGGCAACACAGATGACCGAGTGACCATTGCGGTAATGGAACTATTCTGTATCTTGATTCTATCAATGTCAGTATCCTTGTTGTGATACTGTACTATAGTTTGGCAAAATGTTATCACTAGAGATACCTGCATAAAAGGTACAAAGGACCACTCTGCATTATTTCTTACAACTGCATGTATGTACCACATTTTGTTTATCCATTTATCTATTGATCAGCATTTAGGTTGTTTCCACATTTTGGCTATTGTAAATAGTGCTGCAATGACCATTATTGTAGAAGTCTCTGTTTGCATCTCTGCCTCCAAATATGGGCACATACCTAGAACTGGAATCACTGCATCATATGCTAGTCCTATTTTTAGTTTTTTTAGGAATTGTCACACCGTTTTTCACAACAGCTGTACCATTTTCATTCCTACCAGGAAAGGGGAAGGGTTCCAATTTCCCCACATCTTTGCCAACATTTGTTATTTTCAGGTTTTTTTTTTCTTCCATTAGCTATCCTAGTGGGAGTGAAAAGGTAAATGTATAGAGAACAAAATTTATTAGTGGTTACCAGGGGCTGGAGGAAGGGGGAAAGGGAGGATAGCAGTGATGGAAATATCCCATTAAGTGTAGGATTGCACAGCTGGTTATTGTAATTGCTGTCAATAAGTTGTACACCTGGAAAAAGTTGAATTGAAGGCGGGGCCAAGATGGCTGACTAGGTAGAAGCTACCGCAGATCCCTCTTGCAACAAAGACTTGGAAAAACAAGTGAATGGATCACATACATGACAATCCACGAACACTGGACCATCAAACACAGATCTAAAGAGTTGACCTGAGTGACAGGTGAGTGAAAAGCTGCACCCTGAAGCAGCGACAGCCTCTGGAATCAGAGTCCCACTCCACAGCCTTGAGCCCTTGCGGTTCCCTGGTGCTGAGTGGCCAGGCTGATTGCGGCTTGCTGAGGCGGGGCAGGCACGGAACACACTCCTAACCCCTAGCCCCCTGGGGTAACCTCGGTACAGACTCAGTCAGCACAAGTAGGCTGCACGCTGATGCAGCTAATGAGAGAACGAGCAACCACGGGGAAGCAGCGACTGTTTTCAGAGCCTGGAGCCAGCATCCCAGTCAGAAAACCTTGCTGCTGGGCTTTGGACTGGGCACAGCGGAGCTGAACACGGCTTCCTGAGACTGCGAAAGCACAGGACGCAGCTCTAGCCCCCTGAAGTGACCTCAGGGGAAGCCCAGCCAGTGCATGCAGGCAGCGCAGGAGTGCAGCTGACAGGAGAAGTCACCAGGAGGCAGCGACTGGTTTTGGAGGCTGGAGTGAGGCGTCCCAGCCAGGGAACCTCGGCATTGGGCTTTGGACTGGGAGTGGAGGAGTTGAGCACGGCTTCTGAGACAGCACAAGCACAGGATGTGGGCCTGACCCTCGGGGGCAATCTCGACCCAGCCGGAGCAAACAGGTCACACGCCCCTCAGGAAACTCAGATAAAACAGTCATCACCAAGCAAGATAAGTAACCTCGTATATATTGCTGGGTGCTACTCTCTCCTATCTATCTGATCCCTCCCCTCCCTGCCCCAGGTGGCTTCATTAATACTGGAATTTCCTGGACAAGGGAGTGAAGTGCTCAGCTGTTTTTTTTTTTTCTTTTCTTTTCCTAACCCATTCTCCTGGCCTGAGGGAAGCAGCTACTAAAAACCCAGGGAGGAAAAATCTTTCCCTGACTTACCTAAACTGGAATAAAAATACAGGACTAGCTCCAGCCAAGCATATGAGATTCACAGTCTTTGGCTTTCATCCCTAAAGGGAACAAGGTGGTTATTATAATGCACAGGCAATTCTGATAGAGATCTGATTGTAATTGTTTTAGCAGATCACTGGAAAGACAAGTTTTCCAGGTCTGATATCTCTACCTATTGAACAGAGCCCTCGCTGATCCACAATGGAGAACTAAGGGCCAAAGCTCCACCTAAACAACCTAGCCACCTGCCAAAGGGGTCTAAGGATACTGACACGTACAAATCTTTAGAGGTACAAGCATTGGGTGCCTAAGGTACAGCTGCAGAGCCCACCCACCAAAGTGCTTTAGGAATAGAGACACACCTACCTTACTGGCATGTGGGGGAAGGCTGTCAGCATCCTGCCTCCCTGGAGTGTGACCCCCTGCTGCTACTAGAATCTGGTGCACACAATGATCACCACTACTCCTCTAAGTTAATAGGTGACAGTCTACACCACACATTTGCTGACCCAAAATCAGAATACCTGAGCTGATTCTATTCAAGAATAATGAATAGATATATTCACTATATAAGCCTAGGCTTTTATATATCTGGTAACAGACCAAAACAGCCGGTAATAGGACATAAGTGATTCAAAGGCTACAACAATCAAGACAGCACAACCTAGTAGCCTGTCTGGGTATACTGAAAGAAAACAAAACAAGATAAGACTCAGTGAGCAAATATAAAATAAATCATTACAATATCTTATAGATGGCTCGGAGACAGCAGTCGATATCAAACCACATAAAGAAGCAGACCATGATTGCTTCTACAACTCCCCAAACTAAAGAATCAAAATCTTTCCCAAATGAAGATACAATCCTGGAATTGCCAGATGCAGAATATAAAAACTAATTTACAGAATGCTTCAAGACATGAGGGATGACCTCAGAAATGAAATAAGACAATCTACAGAAAATTTTTTTTTCCACAGAAAAAGCCAGGGAACACACTAATAAAGCAGTTGAAGAAATAAAAAAGATTATTCAAGAATATAGTGGAAAAATTAATAAGCTGCAAGAATCCATAGAGAGACAGCATTCAGAAATCCAAAAGATTAACAGCAAAATTACAGAATTAGACAACTCAGTAGGAAGTTAGAGGAGCAGAATCGAGCAATTGGAATGCAGAGTGGGGGAGTTGGAGGATAAGGCAATATATACCAATACAGTTGAAGAAAAATCAGATAAAAGAATTAAAAAAAATGAAGAAACCCTAAGAATCATGTGGGACTCTATCAAGAAGAATAACTTGCGTGTGATTGGAGTTCCAGAACAGGGAGGGATAACAGAAAATACAGAGATAATAGTTGAAGATCTGTTGGCAGAAACCTTCTGGCATCATGAAAGACTAAAGGATACCTACCCAAGGTGCTCATTAAACCCCATATAAGATTGATCCAAAAATAAAATCACCAAGGCATATTATTATCAAACTTGCCAAAACCAAAGATAAAGAGAAAATTTTAAAAGCAGCCAGGGATAAAAGAAAGGTCTTCTACAAAGGAGAATCAATAACAATAAGTTCAGACTACTCAGCAGAAACCATGCAGGCAAGCAGGCAATGGGATGACATATATAGAGCACTGAAGGAGAAAAACTGCCAGCCAAGGATCATATATGCAGCAAAACTCTCTCTCAAATATGAAGGTGAAATTAAAACATTTACAGATAAACACAGCTTAGAGAATTTGCAAAAACCAAACCAAAGCTACAGGAATTACTAAAGGAAATTGTTTGGTAACAAAATCAATAATATCAGATAACAACACAACACAAGGTCACAGAACAGAACATCCTGATATCAACTCAAATAGGGAAATCACAAAAACAAATTAAGATTAATTTTAAAAAGAAAAAATGCTCAAAACAGGGAATCATCAAAGTCATTATGTAAAAGATCACAATAATCAGAAAGAGGGACTAAATACAGGAGACATAGATCTTCCATATGGAAAGGAAAACAAAGAGATATAGGACGATGCAAGTTAGGTTTTTACTTAGAAAAATAGGGATAAATATTAAGGTAACCACAAAGAGGTCTAACAATTCCATAATTCAAAATAAAAACCAAGAAAAACATAATGACTCAGCAAACACATTCAACTACTATGAAAATGAGGAACACATAATTTACAAAGAAAAACCTCTCAGCACAAAAAGTAAGTGGAAAAATGAAACTGTCAACAACACAAATAAAAAGGCATCAAAATGACAGCACTAAACTCATACTTATCTATAATTACGCTGAATATAAATGGACTAAATACACCAATGAAGAGAAAGAGAGTCTCAGACTAGATAAAGAAACACGGTCCGTGTATAGGCTGCCTACAAGAGACACACCTTAGACTTAGAGACACAAACAAACTAAAACTCAAAGGATGGAAAAAAATATATCAAGCAAACAATAAGCAAAAAAGAGCAGGAGTGGCAATATTAATTTCTGACAAAATAGACTTTAAAGTTAAATCCACCACAAAGGATAAAGAAGTACACTACATAATGATTAAAGGGACAATTGACCATGAAGATATAACCATATTAAATATTTATGCACCCAATGACAGGGCTGCAAGATACATAAAACAAGCTTTAACAGAATTGAAAAGAGAGATAGACACCTCCACGATTATAGTAGGAGACTTCAACACACCACTTTTGGAGAGATAGTACTTCCAGTAAGAAGCTCAATAGAGACACGGAAGATCTAATTGCTACAATCAACCAACTTGACTTCATAGACCTATACAGAACACTCCACCCAACAGCTGCAAAGTATAGTTTTTTTTTCTAGTGCACATGGAACATTTTCGAGGTCATAAAACAAACCTTTCCAGGATCCAAAACATCGAAATATTACAAAGCATCTTCTTAGACCACAAGGCCATAAAAGTAGAAATCAATAACAGAAAAATCAAGGAAAAGAAATCAAATACTTGGAAACTGAACAATACGCTGCTCAAAAAAGACTGGGTTATAGAAGATATTAAGTAGGGAATAAAGAAATTCATAGAATGCAACGAGAATGAAAACACTTCCTATCAAAACCTCTGGGACACAGCAAAAGCAGTGCTCAGAGTTCAATTTATATTGATAAATGCACACATACATAAAGAAGAAAGAGTCAAAATCAGAGAATTGTCCCTACGACTTGAGCAAATAGAAAGTGAGCACAAAATAATCCTTCATGCACCAGAAGAAAAAAATAATAAAAATTAGAGCTGAACTTAATGAAATAGAGACCAGAAAAACAATTGAAAGTATTAACAAAGCCAAAAGCTGGTCCTTTGAAAAAACTAACAAAATTGATAAGCCATTGGCCAGAGTGACTAAAGAAATACAGGGAAGGAAACAAATAACCCGAATAAGAAATGAGATCGGCCATATCACAACAGACCCAACTGAAATTAAAAGAATCATATCAGATTATTACGAAAAATTGTACTCTAACAAACTTGCAAACCTAGAAGAAAAGGATGAATTCCTAGAAAAACACTACCTACCTAAACTAACACAATCAGAAGTAGAACAACTAAATAGACCCATAACAAAAAAAGAGATTGAAAAATTAATCAAAAAACTCCCAACAAAAAAAAGCCCTGGCCCCAACAGCTTCACTGCAGAGTTCTACCAAACTTTCAGAGAAGAGTTAACACCGCTACTACTAAAGGTATTTCAGAGCATAGAAAATGACGGAATACTCCCAAACTCATTCTATGAAGCCAGCATATCCCTGATACCAAAACCAGGTAAAGATACACCACAAAAAAAGAAAATTACAGACCGATATCCCTAATGAACATAGACGCAAAAATCCTCAACAAAATTCTAGCCAATAGAATTCAATAACATATCAAAAAAATAATCCACCACAACCAAGTGAGATTTATACCAGGTATCCAAGGTTGGTTCAAAATTAGAAAAACCATTAATGTAATCCACCATATAAATAAAACAAAAGACAAAGACCACACGATCCTATCACTTGATGCAGAAAAGGCATTTGACAAAGTCCAACACCCATTCATGATAAAAACTCACAGCAAAATAGGAAATGAAGGAAAATTCCTCAACAAAATAAAGGGTTTCTATACAAAGCCAACAGCCAACATCATTCCAAATGGAGAGAGCCTGAAAGCATTTTCATTGAGAACGGGAACCAGACAAGGATGCCCTTTATCATTGCTCTTATTCAACATGATGCTAGAGGTCCTAGCCAGTGCAATTAGGCTAGACAAAGAAATAAAGGGCATCCAGATTGGCAAGGAAGAAGTAAAATTATTTCTATTTGCAGATGACGTGATCTTATACACAGAAAACCCTAAAGAATCCTCCAGAAAACTACTGAAACTAATAGAAGAGTTTGGCAGAGTTTCAGGTTATAAGATAAACATAGAAAAATCACTTGGATTCCTCTACATCAACAAAAAGAACATCGAAGAGGAAATCACCAAATCAATACCATTCACAGTAGCCCCCAAGAAGATAAAATACTTTGGAATAAATCTTACCAAAGATGTAAAAGACCTATACAAAGAAAACTACAAAGTACTAGTGCAAGAAACTAAAAAGGACCTATATAAGTGGAAAAACATGCCTTGCTAATGGACAGGAAGACTTAACATAGCAAAAATGTCCATTCTACCAAAAGCCGTCTATATATATATATAAAAAAAAATTATATATATATATATATATATATATATACACATTGCACTTCCAATCCAAATTCCAATGACATTTTTTAACGTGATGGAGAAACAAATCACCAACTTCATATTGAAGGGAAAGAAGCCCCGGATAAGTAAAGCATTACTGAAAAAGAAGAAAGTGGGAGGCCTCATTCTACCTGATTTTAGAACATATTATATAGCCACAGTAGTCAAAACAGCCTGGTACTGGTATAACAACAGGCACATAGACCAATGGAACAGAATTGAGAACCCAGATATAAATCCATCCCCATATGAGCAGTTGATATTTGACAAAGGCCCAGGGTCATTTAAATGGGGAAAAGATAGTCTTTTTAACAAATGGTGCTGGCATAACTGGATATCCATTTGCAAACAAATGAAACAGGACCAATACTTCACACCATGCACAAAAACTAACTCCAAGTGGATCAAAGACCTAAACATAAAGACTAAAATGATAAAGATCATGGAAATAAAAAATAGGGACAACGTTAGGAGCCCTAATACAAGGCATAAACAGAATACCAACATTACTAAAAATGACAAAAAGAAACCAGATAACTGGGAGCTCCTAAAAATCAAACACCTATGCTCATCTAAGGACTTCACCAAAAGAGTAAAATGACCACCTACAGGTTGGGAAAAAATTTTCAGCTATGATATCTCCAGCCAGTGCCTGATCCCTAAAACTATATGATTCTGTTAAAACTCAACCACAGAAAGACAAACAACCCTATTAAAAATTGGGCAAAGGATATGAACAGACACGTCACTAAAGAAGACGTTCAGGTAGCTAACAGATACATGAGGTAATGCTCTTGATCATTAACCATTAGAAAAATGCAAATTAAAACTACCATGAGATTCCATCTCACTCCAACAAGGTTGGCATTTATCCAAAAAACACAAAATAATAAATGCTGGAGAGGCTGCAGAGAGATTGGAACTCTTATACACTGCTGGTGGGAATGTAAAATGGTACAACTTTGGAAATCTATCTGGAGGTTCCTTAAAAAGTTAGAAATAGAACTACCATAGAACCCAGAAATCTCACTCCTTGGAATATATCCTAAAGAAATAAGAGCCTTTACATGAACAGATATATGCACACCCATGTTTATTGCTGCACTGTTTACAATAGCAAAAAGCTGGAAGCAACCAAGGTGTCCATCAAGGGATGAATGGATAAATAAATTATGGTATATTCACACAGTGGAATACTACACATCGATAAAGAGCAGTGATGAATCTGTGAAACATTTCATAACATGCAGGGACCTGGAAGGCATTATGCTGAGTGAAATTAGTCAGATGCAAAAGGACAAATATTGTATACGAGCAATATTATAAGATCTTGAGAAATTGTTTAAACTGAGAAGAACACATTCTTTTGTGGTTACGAGATGGGGGAGGGAGGGAGGGTGGCAGAGGGTTATTTACTAATTAGATAGTAGATAAAACTACTTAAGGTGAAGGGAAGGACAACACTCAATAAAGGGAAGGTCAGCATAACTGGAATGGACCAAAAGCAAAGAAGTTTCCTGAATGAACTGAATGCTTCGAAGGTCAGTGGAGCTAGGGCTGGGGTTTGGGGACTATGTCTTCAGGGGACATCTAAGTCAATTGGCAAAATAAATTCTATTAAGAAAACATTCTGCAGCCCACTTAGAAGTGTGTCGTCTGGGGTCTTAAATGCTAACAAGCGGCCATCTAAGGTGCATCAATTGGTCTCAACCCACCTGGATGAAAGGAGAATGAGGAACACCAAGGTCACAAGATAATCATGAGCCCAAGGGACGGAAAGGGCAACATGAACTAGAGACTTACATCATCCTGAGACCAGACGAACTAGATGGTGCCTGGCCACAACCGATGACTGCCCTGACAGGGAGCACAACAGAGAATCCCTGAGGGAGCAGGAGAACAGTGGGATGCAGACCCCAAATTCTCATAAAAAGTCCAGACTTAATGGTCTGACTGAGGCTAGAAGAATCCCAGCGGTCATGGTCCCCAAACCTTCTATTGGCCCAGGACAGGAACCATTCCCGAAGCCAACTCATCAGACATGGATTGGACTGGACAATGGGTTGGAGAGAGATGCTGACGAGGAGTGGGCTACTTTTATCAGGTGGACATTTGAGACTGTGTTGGCATCTCCTGTCTAGAGGGGAAATGGGAGGGTAGAGAGGGTTAGAAACTGGCAAAACGGTTACGAAAGGAAAGACTGGAAGGAGGAAGTGCGCTGACTCATTAGGGGGAGAGTAAATGGGAGTATGTAGTAGGGTGAATATTAGTTTCCGTGTGAGAGATTGACTTGATTTGTAAACTTCCGTTCACTTAAAGCACAATAAAAATTATTTAAAAAGAAAAGTTGAATTGGCAAAAGTTGTACGGTAGATATATTTACAACAGGGATGAAAAGGGGGAAAAAAAAAGTAGCTGCTGAGGCTGCTTATGTACAACCAACAAAAAGAAACCTCATGGGATTTGGTTTCTTGGCTTGGGGGTTTAGGGTCATGGTTATATGGGATATCCCAGTTAATTGGCCTAATAACATGTTTAGTGTTCCTGCACAGTAGTTAAGGGTTCAGCTGCTAACCAAAATGTTGGCACTTCAAATTCACCAGCTGCTCCTTGGAAACCCAGTGGGGCCGTTCTACCCTATCCTACAGAGTCGCTATGAGTCAGAATCAGCTTGAAGGCAACTTTTTTTGTTGTTATTGTTCTACCTCCTAGTTTTTTGTAAAGTGCCTGGGGTCTTAAAAGCTTGCAAACAGCTCTCCCAGGCACAAGAATTGGTCTCTACTCACCTGGAGCAGCAGAGGAAGAAGGAGCATCAGGAATAGGAGGAGGATATGGAAATGTGTGACATCTTTGCTATTCAACACTTCAAAGAGCTCCTTTGCAGCAGATTTACCCAATGCAATGACTCTTTTGATTCCTTTTTTTTTTTTTTAAACAACACACATTTATTATCTCTCAGTTTCCTTGGGTCGGGAATCGTGGCACAGCTTAGCTAGGTTTTCTGAGTTAAGGTTCCTCACCAGGTTGTAGTCAGTGCTGGCCAGGGCTGAAGTCTCATCTGAATGGCTGAATGCGGAAAGGCCTGCTTCCAAGTTCACATAGTTGTTGGTAGGATTCCGTTCCTTATGAGCTCTGATGGATTCTGGAGCCTATGCTGCTAGCCTCCGTGTGATACTGCCTCACTTGAACAAAGGAAGTATAATCTTAAAAACTGTGGATGGTTGTCTTTTGTCAACCCACTTCATTCTCATGTGTTTTTGCTTGTATTCTCTTCTGCCTCTTCCCCTCTCCTTTATCTCTGTCTCTCTCCAATTTTAGTCTCAGATTTTTTACTGCCTATTATTTTTGTCTTTTTTCCCCTTCATAAGATCTGTTTCCATGTTCACTGACTCTAAAAGGCTGTGTGGATATGGGGCAGCAACAAATGCCTGTGTGTCTAATTACAGAAGGGCAGCTTCTCCAATCTGAAAGTATCACTCTGACACCCCCAGCTTTGATGGACTCATTATGTACAATTATTTGGATTCTAGATATTTTTTTCTTAATTGAATTACAGAACATCAAACTAAAAATATATATCACATTTGACAGGGCAAATTTCTCAAATAGTTGTCCAAGGCCGTATAATACGTGCCACTATAGTCTGTGCCTCACTTATGAAATACGTGGCACTTCGGCTTGCTCACTATCTTCCCCTGCATTTCTCCAGGAGAGAACTTCCCTTTACTTGTTTTTCTGTTTTTACAACATGGCATTCACTTCCTCTAGTTACCGTATCTGGTTAAGGAGAGGACATTAGGCCACCACAGCAAACTAGTGCAAGAGGCAGTCTCTGCTCACCAGGAAATGGAAGAATTCCTTTCCATAACTGTCAGAAAGAGGAAAGGGCAGAGCCATGCTCAGCTGGTCCTAGTGCATTTCTCTAGCCCTCCTTGCAGATGACAAGGCCTATTCTCTTCCTCTTCTGCCACATCTGTATTTACTTCAAAGGTACTTTTGAAGACATTTGTGAAATCTTCGTTGGCCCTCTCTGGCCTTTCACTTCCCTGGTGTCTTTGACATGTTTTGCCAGTTTCCACTCTATTACTTGATCACTATCAGTTTTAAGGCTGTTATGGATTGAATTGTGTCCCCCAAGAATGTGTGTCAATTGGCTAGGCTACAATTCCCAGAATTGTGTGACTGTCCATTTTGTCATCTGATGTTATTTTTCTATGTGTTGTAAATCCTACCTCTATGATGTTAATAAGGTGAAATTAGTGGCAGTTATGTTAATGAAGCAGGACTCAATCTACAAGATTAGGTTGTATCTTAAGTCAATCTCTTTTGAGATATAACAGAATCGAACAGAGGGGCATGGAGACCTAATTACCACCAAGCAAGAAGAGCCAAGGTTGTGCATCCTTTAGATCTAGTGTCGCTGCACTGAAAAACTCCTAGACCAGGGGATGACTGATGACAAGGACCTTCCCCCAGAGCCGACAGAGAAAGAAAGTCTTCCCCCTGGAGCTGGAACCCTGCATTTGGACTTTAGCCTCCTAGACTGTGAAAGAATAGATTTCCATTTGTTAAAGCCATCCATTTACGACACTTCTGTTTTAGCAGCACTTGGTAACTAAGAAAAAAGAACTCATTTGCAGGTATCATAAAACACAATTCAAACTAGCTAAGCAATAAAGCGATTTAACAGTTCACGTAACTGGAAGTCCAGAAGTATGTCGTTGTCAGGATTGGTTTGATCAAGGGACACAATTACATCATCAAGGACCTGATTTCTTTTTTTTAATTTTTATTGTGCTTTAAGTGAAAGTTTACAAATCAAGTCAGTCTCTCATACAAAAACTTATATATACCTTGTTATATACTCCTAGTTTCTCTCTCCCTAATGAGACAACACAATCCTTCTCTCTACCCTGTATTTCCTTGTCCATTTAGCCAGCTTCTGTCCCCCTCAGTCTTCACATCTCCCCTCCAGACAGGAGCTGACCACATAGTTTCATGTGTCTACTTGATCCAAGAGGCTCACTCTTCACCGTCTTGGGCTAATAGAAGATCTGGGGACCATGACCTCCAGGGTCCTTCTAGTCTCAGTCAGACCATTAAGTCTGGTCTTTTTATGAGAATTTGAGGTCTGCATCCCTCTGTTCTCCTGCTTCTTCAGGGATTCTGTCTTTTGATTTCTTGCCTGCTGCTTCCATGGGTGTTGACTGTGGATCCAAGTAAAATGAAATCCTTGACAATGTCAATCTTTTCTCCATTTATCATGATGTTGCTTATTGGTCCAGTTGTGAGGATTTTTGTTTCCTTTATCTTGAGGTACAATCCATACTGAAGGTTATGGTCTTTGATCTTTGTCAGTAAGTGCTTCAAGTCCTCTTCACTTTCAGCAAGCAAGGTTGTGTCATCTGCATAACACAGGTTGTTAATGAGTCTTCCTCCAATCCTGATGCCCCGTTTTTCATATAGTCCAGCTTCTCAGATTATTAGCTCAGCATATATTGAGTAAGTGTGGTGAAAGGATACAACCCTGACACACACCTTTCCTGACTTTAAACCACACAATATTCTGTTTGAATGACTGACTACCTCTTGATCTATGTACGGGTTCCTTATGAGCACAATTAAGTGCTCTGGAATTCACATTCTTTGCAATGTTATCCATAATTTGTTATGATTCAGGCAGTTGAATGCTTTTGCATAGTTAATAAAACACAGGTAAACATCTTTCTGATATTCTCTGCTTTCAGCCAGGATCCATCTGACATCATCAATGACATCCTTGGTTCACATGCTCTTCTAAATCCGGCTTGAATTTCTGGCAGTTCCTTACAGATGTACCACTGCAGCTTCTTTTGAACGATCCTCAGCAAAATTTGTTACAATCTCCAATACTATACTAGTTTAAAAATAGAAATTACAGTGAAAATTTTTATTTTGTTCTTGATCTTAAATGGAATCTGAATAAAGTCTCATTCTTAATCATTGTGAATACTGTATAAATTTAACATTACCAGTTTCAGAAATGTTTCTCCTACTCCTAGTTTCCTAAGAAGGTTTATCTCAGGTAAAAGTTTGAATATCTCAGATAAGAGATTGAATATTACCCAATGTTTTCTATGCATTATTGGACAATCACGTGACTTTTAAAGCATGTTAATGAAGCTATTTACATAGACTAATTATCTGATATGGAAGCACTCCTAGAATAACCATATTTGAATACATTTTTAAGTTATATTGCTGTACTTCGTCAAATAATATTATATTTAAGAACTAGATCTATTTCTTTTTGTCTTCTTACATTGTTTTGAAATTAAATTTACATTAGTCTATAAAAAAGAGCTGGGCATATTCTCCTTTTTTACTATTTTCTGGAGCAAGCTGTATGATGCAAAAATTAGCTGTTCCTTGAAAGATAGGTAAATTTATTTGATTTTAATTTTCATTTCAGTTCCTATAATACTTATTTCAGTTATTTATTCTTGTTATATGCTGGTATTTTGTATTTTTCCAGAAGTCTATTTCCTGTCATCTAAACTTACACATATATTGATGAACCATTTTCATAATATCTTGCTAACACTTAATATTTGCATTTCATGTAATTATTGATACTTCCTATTTACTATTTTGTTTATTTCTTCTTTGCATATACATCTGGTTATTTAATCTTTTCAGACAACCACCATTTGATTTTACCCTTCGCATTTCTTCTTTTTTTGTTACTCTTTTCAATTATAATATTTTTATTTATCTCTATTGTATCTAGGTGTAGGTTTTCCCTTATCTATCTCATTTGAACGTCTTAAGGCACTGCTACTCTGAAGGGTTTGGCTTTCATTAATTTTGGTAGTTAGCACATCATTACTTCTTTAAATAGTACCTACCCATCATTCTTTCTCTTTCAGATTTATATTGTCTAAAAGTTAGCATTTTTACTTCTACTTTCCACATCTCTGAGCTTTTGTTTTATATTTTCTACCTCTTATGCTTTTCTGTTATTTTTTGTAAAAGAGTCAAATGACACAGTCACTCTTAAATCAGCATCCATTCTACTAATTAGGAGCCCTGGTGACTCAGGGGTTAAGAATTCATTTGCTAACTAAGGGTCAGTTTGGATCCACCAAATGCTCCTTGGAAACCCTATGGGACAGTTCTACTTTGTTCTATAGTGTCCCTAGGAGTCAGAATTGACTTGATGGCAATGGGTTTTTATTCTACTAATTAATTAACTACTCAAAATAGCTTAAGAGTGCAGAACTATGAACAACGGTGAGAGAATACAAGAAAGCAACTTTAAATTTACCCTAAAGAAACTTCCTGTTAAAATTTCTCAAAAGGTTGAAATGGACTACCTTGCAAGGCAAAGGTATTGCTATCACCAAAAATATTCTAGTAATAAAAATAAATAAATAAATAAAAATATTTATTTATTTATTTTTATTTTAGCCTGCTAGAAATGCAGTAGCTAGGAATGCCATATTACGGAAGAGTTTTATTATGTAACTACAATTACTCTTGTACCTTTAAGTTTATTGGACTTATTTATTATCAAGGGAATTACTAAATAGGTGACATCTGAATTCATACTAGCTAACTATTTTAACTATAACAGTGGTTTCAGTTGATATCTGTAACTCATTTCAAGTGTCTACTTTTTATCTCTCAACCGCTACCTTCATCTTGAAGTATTGGCAGGTTTGCTATTCCAGTCATTTGACCCACAATTCATTCAGTTTTTCTCCAGCCTAAAACCTATAAATTGTGGTGAGCTTTGTTTTTTGTGGCTGTTGTTCCTTATTGTTGTCATTTGTTGGTTTGTTTCCTTATTTTTCAATGCATGAAAAACCAACTTCACCACTGAGCTCAGCCTACTTTTAAATTCTTCAGAAGCTCTTTTCAGTCTTGTTAAGTGTCCTCAGATCAGCTTTGAAATTTTCTCTACCTCTGTTCCTATTTTCTATAACATTAAGAAGAGGTTGGAGAAACAATAGAAGACATTGGATACAGTGTTTACAGTGTTTACACTGTAATAATGTTTACAGTTAACCAGACTGTAGGTCAATTATTTAGAAGCACTTTTATCCACTTCAGACAGACATAAACTAATTGTACCAATCCAAGTGCTGTGCAGTTTAAGACAGGGAGAGCAATCTGGCTTAGAGGGTAAGTAAGGCATTTGCTTTCTCTTCTGGAAAAAAGACAAGCTGTGGTAAATAAATTCTTTTTTTCTATAAAAGTACTTTAAAAAATTTCTTTACCAAGATATAATACACATATATAAAATGCACCTTAAATACCATCTCATGGACAAGCATATGCCCTCTCTTGCAGATAGAAAACTCTACATACTCCCACACATCCTCCACGACTCTACACAAGTGCTTTCCCACCTCACTCACTTTAATAATCTTATGTCCTAAGTAAAGAAGTCAGCATTTTTAGGCTTCCCTGGATTTTGTTTTTAACTTCCATCTGTTCCTTCACATGCACCCAACAAAACTTACTTGTCCTCCTTTGTCTCCAGCTGCCATACTCACCATGACTTAACTCTGAGACGGCCATGATGGCATATGGCTAATGTGGTAATTGATCTAGACTAATAGGAAAAAAAAAAAAAAATTTTTTTTTTTTTTTTTAATAGGAAAGAAGGCTGTTTACATGTACAATGATATTTAAACATTTGGCAAATTACCAATCAACATGGGCTCTTACCCAATACAATGAAACACTATGTGAAAGTTCTCAGGGAGAGTACCTGATTAAGATAAAGATAAAAATAGGCAGACTTGTTTAGTGAAGAAAATGGAAACCTGACTCATCCATAAGCAAGAAGCCCATGATGTAAGCAAAAATATTTTGTCCTCAGTTAAGATAAAAGCCTTACATGGTACATTGAGAAGAACACGTGGAAAGTAATCTTCATCATATATAATTCTGTGCTCATTCTTGGAATGATCTCATTTCACATTTTTATCAAAAAACTATGTACAAATCACTAATGACAACAATAATATTAGATAGCACTTAAATAAGCTATAAATGCCAAGTATTGGTCTAAGCATTTTCCATGTCGTATCTCATTTGGCCATGGTGACATTCTTATAAGATAAATATCATTTGGTCTCAATTTTACAAAAGACAAAACTGAGTCTCAGAGAGTCTGATTTTCCCAAGGTCAAACAATATATGGATTTGAGACTATGCAGACATCTAGAGTATCTTTTCGTAGTTATTTTGCTCTAATATTTCTCAATACTGCCTAGGCAGAAGTTCACAGTGGATATGCTATTTATTTATGTAAGTGTTTAAAATGACAAGGATAACATATGTCTTAGTTACTATGCTAAGTATTTGCTTAGCATATCATTGCTATGTATTTTTTTTCTTGCATATCTTTTGGCACTTTGAAATCTACTTATGAATGACAGCACGTATCAGAATTAAAATATTAAATTATGAGTTAAAACTCTTGCATTTTTTTGTGTATGAAGCTGTATTATGTTAAAGTAATTTTACATTTAAAGTGTTTGCTATTTAGATCATTGATCCACTTTCATGGTTACTATCAATATTTTTCATTGGACGTGGATATGTATAAAAATGTTCAATTATGACAACCAAAAATCTATACATACCTCTTATATGCTCTGCGCTCTGTTCATTTCTGTAAATGTGAAAGTATTACATATGGGGAAAAGAATAATTGTCCCAAGTTTGGGGCAGTCATGATAGATCCCCCTGATACCTTCAGCATGATCATTCTATGTCTTGTGGACTTGTAGAAAAAGCACGAGCTTTGGATTCACACAGGCCTGACTGTATTCCTGAGTATACCATTTGATAGTTTTTTTAGCTTCATCAAAGTTACATGAACTCTCTTCATTGCCTATTTCTCATTGCTATTGTAGAAACACATACCTTACCCATATAGTTTGGAAGATTATTAAACGAGAGGACATGAAAAAGTACACTGGTAAAGGCATAGATAGTAATGGCATAGATGGTCTTCAGTGAATGTTAAAAAATTTCCTTCTCTTATATATTCCACTATAACCTTGCATATGCATTTATTAAATCATCTATCATTTTGTAGGGGCCCTGGAGGTACAATGGTTTAAGCACCTGGATACTAGCCAGAGGTTTGAACCCACCATTTGCTCCGGGAGAGAAAGATGTGGCAGTCTGCTTCTGTAAAGATTTACAACCTTGCAAAACCCGTGGGGACAGTTCCACTCTGTCCTATAGGGTCACTATGAGTCAGAATGAACTTGATGGCAACACGTTTCATTTGTTTATTTTGGTTATCATTTTGTATTGCAATTATTTGGTTTATTTTTCCCCATGACTGGCAGATGGCATGAAATATTCGCATTGCATCCCTAGGGCCTGAAACGTAAAAATCAATAAAAGTTTGTTGAATTAAAGTAGCTTTTTTTATGCACCTCTTTCTAAAACAATCAGATTCCTGAAGTTTGTTGGTGGCTTGTCAGAAAGCTCTGGAAAAACTGGCCACACCTCAAAAAATATGGATTATTTGGTCCACTTCAATTTTCACGGTAACATCAAACAATAAACCTCCACTTTACCTCCTGAGGGGAATGATCACGGAATGTCCAGAAACAAAAATGTCCCAGGTTATTTTCTGTTTTCTAGATATTCATGCCAGTTGCCTTCAAGTTGACACCAACTCATGGCAACCTTGAGTGGTACAAATAGTTAACGCACTGGGCTGTTAACTGAAAGGTTGAAGGTTTGAGTTCACCAGAAGTGCCTTGGAAGAAAGAAAGGCCTTGTGATCTACTTCTGAAAAATCAGTTACCAAAAACCCTCTGGGGTACAGTTCTACTCTGACACAAATGAGGCCGCCATGAGTCGAAATTGGCTTGATGGCAACTGGTACTGGAAGATTCTCATAGTGGCGCTTAACAATGAAAAGGTAAACATTGATTCCGTACATATATCCAAATTTCTTCGTTAACTTCATTACTTTTCTACAACAATTAGCACACTCATTTTTGCTTTAACTCCTATTTGCTGGAGAATTTAGATATGCTTAACCTATTTGTGGCTTTTGGGGAAGATTTTGTGGGTGTTTTGTTTTGTACATTATGAATGGCTAATAAATCATCTGAAGCCATGTTATCTAAAAAAAAAATTTTTTTTTTAGATAACATGATTTCAAATTAGAATTGCAGTACTCTAGCTATTTGCAATTCAGAATGCACTAACAGGAAGACCATTATTGATTTATAGGATATCTAAAATGCTGATCATTTGTTTTGTTTTTTAAAAGAAATTATTTCTTTCAAAATATTTACCAATATAATAAAGCAAATTTGTAATAAAATAAATAAAACAACAAAAAAAGAAAACATATTGTTGTTCTTAGTTTTTCCTGTAGTTACTAAAATATAAATAATATGCTTATATCACCCTTTCTAAGGACCCTTGGTTTTGCAATAGTTAAGAACTTGGCTGCTAACTGAAAGGTCGTTGGTTGGAACCCAGCAGTGGCTCTGTGGGTGAAAAGACCTGGCGATCTGCTCCCGTAAAGATTACAGCCTAGGCAACTCTATGGGGACAGTTCAACTCTGTCATATAGAGTCACTATAAGTCAGAATCGACCGGTTAGTGCACAACAATGTCACTGTTTCTAGATATTATCTATTAAAATCCTTCTTAATAACTGAGGATAAGTGAAAAATATTGGCTTTATCCACCCTTCCACAACTCCTTAAACATATTCAATGGTCACATCTACAATTTTAAATACCACGTTAAATGCTGATTTTTTGTTTTCTTAAAGCCAGGCAATATACCTTGACTTCTTGCTTTATCAGATAAAACAATAGAAACTCCATAATTCCCTCTGTCACCCCGATCCATTTTTGTATATATTTTTTTTATTTGGAGGTTATGAAGTTATATTTGTCCAGGTAAGAAAATGGAGCATAAATAATTCTGTCACGTTGAATTATAACTGTTAAATACGTATACACAAGGAATTTGAGCCTCAATTTGTCCTCCATGGGCTCTGCAAGGGTTAGAGGCAGATATCTCAAATACCTGAAGTTTTACACACACACACATTATATAAATTTATCTGTACACATACCAAGTGTATATGTTCATGCACGCTTATATGCGTGTATATCATTTTATTATACAATGTTAAAATATAATGGACAGTAAAACCTGCAAAAGCTGGGACGTACGTAAGGCAGAAACCTGCCAGGGAAGGAAAAGTAAAATATTTTTCACTAAAACGAGCTGCAGAAAAGGGGTAAACCAGACTGAGTCCAGTGCAACTAGATGGTGCCCAGCTACCACCACCGACTGCTCAGACAGGGATCACAATAGAAGGTCCTGGACAGAGCTGGAGAAAAATGTAGAACAAAATTCTAACCCAAATAGAAAGACCAAACTTACTGGCCTGACAGAGACTGGAGAAAGCCTGAGAGTATGGCCCCCCGACATTCCTTCAGCTCAGTAATGAGTCCACTCCTGAGGTTCACCCTTCAGCCAAAGATTGGACCAGCCCATGGAACAAAACAAGACTAAAGGGGCACACCAGCCCTGGAGCAGGGACTGGAAGGTACGAGGGAACAGGAAAGCTGGGGGCAGGGAACACAGGGTTGAGAAGGGAGAGTGTTGACATGTCATGGGGTTGTTAACCAATGTCATACAACAATGTGTGTACTGTTTGATGAGAAACTAGTTTGCTCTGTAAACCTTCATCTAAAGTTCAATAAAAAATAAGTAAAAAATTTAAAAAAGAAGTGGTAAGACTGCACCCTGTTAAATGAAGAAAACTTGTGGGGCCCTGAAAAACGAGACAGTCCCTTCGAGTTCAAGCTTTCACAGATTTTACTGTACCGTCTTAGTATTTAACAATGTATATTCAATATTGTTTTAGAGCTCATTTCTAAGAGCTACAAGATATCCTACTGTATGGGTATAACATCTATCCTGCCCATATGAGTCAGAATTAACCTGATGGCATGCAACAACATCCTGCCCCTTTGGTAGATAATAAGGCTGTTTCCCGATCTTTTAAGCACAAATACATATAGATTAATATTTGCACTGATATAAATTATATCTGACGGATAAACTTCTAGAAGTGGAATGGCTGAGTCAGAAGACATATGCATTTTATATTTTGGTAGATCTGGTCAAATTGCTTTCCAAAGAGCTTATACTAATTTATATTCCCATTATAAAATGTGATATCATAGCAATTTAATAAAATAGTTATTTTTTCTTTCACTTTCCCTTTTGATTAACTTTCATGGGAATCTATATTAAGGTATTAGATTGCTTGGGGTATCAGATTGCTTGGGGATGGCATGGAGTTGTTACCTGTGTGTGTTACAAGCTGATTCCAGTTTTCTTTGAGTTTAATGGCATATGAAACACTACAGATGGACAACCTTTCATTTTAGAGGTGATTAGGAGGGGCTTTCCTTTCCAGAAGAGTCCTTACTGATTCCAAAGGGAACCCTAACAACAAGCAACTTTTAGCCAGTGATCAGCAGTGTACAAAGCATTTTTACGGATTACATTTACTTTACAAAAATAGTGTTATATTTTTACACATACACATATACATAAAATATTTGAACTTTACTGATAAAAAAATGAAAAATCAAACAGTTGGCTTAAGATCATTATAAAAACTAAAAATAGGCATGCTGGGATTTGAATCCATAGCTTCTGACTCCAGATTTCATGCTTACCATATTGATTCCTTTCCCTATTTTCCTTCTAGTATAATTCACTTTTTTCCCCATCTTAAAACCTCAGAAACGCTGTTTAAAGCGGGGCTCTTCCTTAAACACATGCAATTTTTACATTGAACAAATGCTATTTGAGGGAGGCAGTTCTAAAGCAACCCTTATAGTATCTCCCACTCTCCATTTAAATGTTGCCACAAGGCCCCTGGGTGAAAAGTCCTGCTTTCCTTACTCTTGAGCAGTGCATGTACACACATGCAGAAGACCAGTTTACGACATGTAAAGGCTTAAGCCCTTGATACAGATCCACTCTCTCAACCTTCTCCATATTGAGCATCAAATAAAAATAAATAAATAAATAAACCTAAAAAAGCATTATAAATCAGATTTTTTGAATGCTTTCATTTGATGCCTTTTAAAAATCATCTCTATTAAAGTATATTTTACACATTAGACCATATACCAGTTTTTAGTGTACAATTTGGTGGATTTGGACAAATATAATCATGTAACCACCACCAAAAGTATGGTTTACAATATTTTCATCACACTCCCAAAATTCCCTTGTTTCATTTCATGCTCAATCCCTTCCAATCCCGGTCTCTGGACAGCATTCATTTGCTTCATGTCAATATAGTTTTACCTTTTCTGGAATTTCATATAAATGAATCGTATAATGTGTAGCATTTGTACCTGGTTTATTTCATTTATAGTAATGTTTTGGGGATTCACACAAATTATTCATATCAGTAGTTTGTTCCTCTTTATTTCTGAGTAGTATTCCCATTGTATCTTTATAGCATAGTTTGTCTATCCAATCACCAAACAAAAGATGGACTCTAGTTTCCAGTTTTGGGTTACTATGAATGAAGCTGCTCAGCACATTTCATAACAAGTCTTTTAATTGGCATGTGTTTTTATGTCTCTTGGATAAATTCCCAGGAGTAGGACTGTCGAGCCATACCGTATGTTTAACTTCTAAAAACCTGCCACGGTTACCAAGTGGGTGCATGACTTGCAATTCTTACCAGCAACGTATGAGACTTTCAGCTGATCCACATTCTCGCAACATTTGTTATTTTTAATCTTTTTAAATTTTAATTAGCCTAGTAGATGTGCATTTCTGTCTCAAATGGTTTTAATTTACATTTTTCGAGTTCCCGTTTCGAGCAAATGGTTAAGAGCTTGGCTACTAACAGAGAGGTTGGTGGTTTGAATGTGCCCAGAGGCACCTGGGAAGAAATGCCTGACAATTTACTTGAGAAAGGTCATAGTCAATGAAAACCCTATGCACATCTGAAACACTTGGGGTCACCATGAATCAGAAACTACTCAAAGGCAAATGGTTCCAGTAGTGACTGATGAAGTCAAGCATTTTTTTATGTGCCTCTTTGCCATTCAGATATCTTCACTGGTGGCATGTTTGTTCAATACTTGGCCCATTTTTAATTGGGTTCTTTGTCAATGATTAAGTTGCAAAAATTCTTCAAGTATTCTGGATATAAATTTCTCATCCTATATATGTTTATATCCCAGTCTGGGCTTCACTTTTTATTTTCTTCAATATTTGTTGTGTATATCAAGAGTATTTCATTTTATATGAGCCCAAGAGACAGAGGGCCACATAGGCCAGAGATTCCATCAGCCTGAGACCTGAAGAACTAGATTGTCTTTACAGGAACAGATGGGCAGGACTTTCTCTCATAGAGTGGCTGGGTCAGTTTGAATAGCCATCATTTCTGTTAGCAGCCAGGCACTTAACTGTTGTGTGACCAGGGCTCCTTATCCTCAATTTAGTCCATTGCCTGCTGTCACTGAGTAGATAATGACTCATAGTCACCCTATAGAACAGAGAAGAACTGCCCCATAGGGTTTCCAAGAGAAGATGGTGGATTCGAACTGCCAACATTTTGGTTAGCAGCCAAGCTCTTAAACACTGTGCTACCAGGGCTCCATCTTCAGTTTAGGACTCTTGTTTTGTAATTGTTACTCAGCAATGTTTTATAGTTTTTAGTGTAGAGATATTGAACATATGTTAATAATATCACTAAGTACTTGATATTTCTGATACTAGTGCAAACAATGTGTATTTAATTTCCACCTCTGATTGTTTTTTGTTAAGAAATATAAATGCAATAGATTTTTGTGTATTGATTTGAATCCTGAGACTTTACCAAACTATTTACTTATTATTTCCATTATATATTACAAATTCCTTAGGATTTTCACATAAGTGGTTTTATGTTAGTTGTGAATAAAGACAATTTTGCTTATTTGTTTATTTAATTCTTTATTTACTTAATTCTTATTGCTCTAAAAAAAATTTTTTTTTTTTTAGTTAGCTCCTACTGTGCAATGTTGCGTGGAATGGAAGACTGCCTATTATTGCAATGTCTTCAAGCTTCAATGGCGGAAAACATTGTCTTCCACCGTAAAGTATGATGTCAGCAACAGGTGTTTTGTAAATGCTGTTTATCAGCTTGAGAAAGTTCCTTTCTATTTTGCTGATCAATCTGACTAGAAGTTTATCAATTTTATTGCTCTTTCCAAAGCACTGGCTATTTTTTCCGTTCATTTTCTCTACTATTTCATTAATGTCTATTTTTACATCTACTCCTTTCTTTTTACTTTGGGTTTAATTTGCTCTTATTTTTCTACTTTCTTAGGGTGGAAGCCCAACCTATAATTTGAGACTTTCTTTCTTTTCTTATGTTAGCATTTTATTCCTGTACATTTCCTTCTATCCATTACTTTAGCTGTACTCAACAATAAGATATGCTGTTTTAATTTTCATTCACTTCTCAAAATACTTGATTTTCCCTATGATTTCTCCTTTCTTCCCATGCACCAATTTGGAGTATGCTATTACTTTCTAAATGTGTGGCAATTCTCCAGATACCTTGTGGTTATTGCTTTCCAGTTTAACTCTACTGTAGTCAGAGAAGTACTTTGATTCTGATACTTCAAAATTTATTTTGTCTTCTTTTGTAGCCTGGATATAATCTATCTTTAGTTTTTTGTGTGACTTTGAAAAAAAGTGTACTGTTACTGTTGAGTGTTCTATAAATATCAAATTAAGTTGGTTTATAGTTTATAAGTTGGTCTTCTTTTGTATAAACTACTGAGAAAAAAGGGGATGAAATCCCCAGTCATAATTGTTTGTCTACCTCACCTTTCAGTGTAGGTTTTGCTTCGTATATGTGAATTTCCTTTATTAGGTACACATGCAATTAGGATTGTTTTCTTGATGAATTCATCCATTTATAATTATGTAGCACACTTCCTAATCCACAGAAATATGCCTTCTTCTAAAATCTACTTTGTCTGGTATTAATATACCCACTCCAGGTCTCTTTCGATTAGGTATATTTGTGTGTGTATTACATGAGTATATATATGCATGTAAAATATACTCATGGAAATGGAAAGATATTGACAAAATTTGCTTCTGGGTGGTGCTATGCATACCAAAACCAAACTCACTGCAGTTGAGTGAATTCTGAATCATAGCAGCCCTATAGGACAGAGTAGAACTGCCCCATTTGGTTTCCAAGGAATAGTTGGTGAATTTAAACCGCTGGCCTTTTGGTTAGCAGCCAAGCTCTTAACTACTCCATCACCAGGGCTCTGATGCTATATAAAGACTTCTAATTTTTCTACACTATTGTCCATATTGCTTGGATTACTACCATGTGGATGAGACAACACTAATTTTTTAAAACTATGAATGTACCATTTAATATAATCTTAGGTAAATAATCTACAGACTGCCATAAAAACAAACAAATCAGTCATGGAGGAAGTACAGCCAGAACGTTCCTTAGAAGTGAGACTTTGTCTTGCTTACTTTGAACGTGTCATTAGGAGGGACACATCACTAAAGAAGGACATCATTTTTGGTAAAGCACAGAGTCACTGAAAAAGAAGAAAGCCCTCCGTAACATGAATCGATGCAATAGCTGCAAGAATGGGCTCAAACATAACAACAATTGTGAGGATGGCACAGGGCCAGGCAATGTTTAGTTTTGTTATACACGTGGTTGCTGTGTGTTGGAGCTGACTTGATGGCAGCTAACAACAATGAATAATCTAAGCCTTCATTTGCTTACTTAAGAAAAATTGATACAAAATATTCACCACTGAGGCGAAAACACAACATAGCTCACAGTATACATTAATACAAGGGAATAACACACATTATATTTGTAAACATAAACATGAAGAACATAAAGTTATGGTAAAGTATAAAAGGAGTTGCATAAATTTTTAATGAAAACCACTCCTTATTCCTCACCCTCTGTCCCTCAGAGACTTGTTTAAACATTACCTGGAATCTTAATCCCATACCTTTGTGAGAGTTTAGAGAAATTGTCATTATTAACACAAGTTGAGAGTTTCCCTCCTCTTGTTCCTCTTCATCTCTAAGTGGTTTTGTTCTGCTTCCCAGGTCTCAAATCACTAAGTCTAATTCCTTCACAGGTTGCATCAACAGTAAGAACAATAAATCCATTCAATGTTAAGTAATGCTTTATTTCAGTAACTGGACTAAAGATGTAGGGTATCAAGGAAAGTTGCACTTGACTCAGTATGAACTTTATTTCCAGGGAATTTGGTCTCTGATGGTGAAGCAAGATAGGAGTCCCTAATCAGCATCTAAATATATCTTCCATGGACCTTCTTTCCAAATTCTAAAGAAGTTATATACCACTCCAGGCTGAATGGAACTCTACTTACTGCTTACCTAGTACTATATCTCTTTTATTGACCTTAGGGAAAGGTAATTGAACTTCAAATAAGTAGAGGTATCTTTCCCTCCCTTCCCTTTATACTCATATCTATTCCATTGAGGCATCAATTAGAAATCACCTTTGATCAAGTCCACCAGTATTCCGTAGGCATAGATCCACCAGCTTATGTGGTCTGCTACCACCATATAAAAACTCAGTTCAGTTTCTAGTCTTCTAGATAATAATTCAAATGAAGATAAAAATCATCTAAAATTTCATCATCAACATAAAAGAGATGTTTGATGGTAAGGAAATGTATTTCGATAAGTATATAATACATCAAAAGCAGCATTGTTTCGCTTTAATTACTTTATTCCTGCTGTGGGAGAGCTCTTAACTAGGGACAGAGGCTTTTTCTGCTGCAAATATATTTTCTTGCATCATCACAACTGGCACTACTTATCCCTTCCTTAAACATGAAGGCACAATTTCCTCCTTCTTCAATATTGAACCTGGAACAAAACACAGTGATTAATTCTTTACTAATTAAATTAAATGGGCCAGCCTCAGACTCATGTTGTAAACCTTAGTGACCAGGTTTCTAAAATGTGCAATGTGGAATGAGTAAAGGAAGTGAGGTAAAACCCTTTCTTTCTTTTTATCAGTCTCCAAAGTTTACCTCAGGACTGTGATGGTGAGAGAAAAGAAAACTAGGGAGTTCTGGTGTCTTAACATCAAAGAGGGTCCTGGAACTTCATACTGTTGCTAATGTAACAAACACTACACATTATTTTGTGAGGGAGTGGATTCTACCTTTTTATACTTTAGAATAAAAATTTATAAATCAATGTATTTAGCCATTCAGAAATTATATAGAAGGGGGATGCAATTGATATTTCATTGAACACTTTTCATATATTATAAAATGAGTCCATCTTAGTGCTGAAATAAGGAGTCCATGGGTGGCACGAACAGTTAAGTGTGTGATTAGTAGCTGAAAAACTGGTGGTTCAAAGATACTCAGATGTGTCTTGGAAGACAGGCCTGGCAATCTGCTTCGGAAAGGTCACAGCATTGAAAACCTTAAGGGGTAGCTCTACTCTGCACACCTGCTCTGCATACGTAATTCGCGATGAGTAGGACGGAATCAACTTGGCTGAAACCTACAGCAGCAGCAATGCTGAAATAGATGCTCACTGAGCCACTGTCACTAGAGTGAAATAGATACTCTTTATTGGATACATTATGATACAGGTTAAAAAACAAAAAAAAACCAGTTGCTGTCAAGTCGATTCCAACTCATGATACAGGTAATTGATCTTAAATAAAATATCTATAAAGGATTTTCTACAGTCTTACTTAGATCCTATATAAATCTCAAATTGAAAATTCAAAACGAGTAAAAGAAAAATAGAAGGGTGAGTCATGACAAAGTTTTTGTTGTGTGATAATTAGACACTTTCAGCACTTTATTTTCTGGAAATTTTGTGGCACTAATATATCCTTTCTTAACTTGTGAGTACCTTCAAATTTTTATCCTGCCCTTTCCAAAATATATGTGCATTTTCGTGCCTATGCATTTTTTAGTGCCAACACAGAACTGACCAACTATAACCAACTTATAGTTCTTTCACTTCTCTCTCATCCTATTTTTTTCTCTAAACATGACTACATATAATATCATGTTAAGCTACCAAGTACATAACATTTTCTCATGAGAAAATATTAGGTTTGCAGTCAGAAAGTTTAATATATGTCATACTTTTTTTTCATTTTTGAAGTTAAAATCATAATTGTTGGCTGTATTATTGCTCTAAAATTGTGATCATTCACCTTGGGCTGGATGCAAATACTGTGATGATAGAAGTTTCTCTAAATTTAGAAACTGACTTTACAATATCATATATTTCTGTGTACAGGACATGTACATGACACATACAATGTCTGGCACAGAATTCCATAGAACTTATACTGCACCTATCTTATACTGCACCTATCACATAGTAAAAAAAAATTTTTTTTTTAAGTACCCAATAAATGGTAGCTAGTGGCCCCTTAGGAAACCCTGGTGATGTAGTGGTTAAGAGCTATGGCTGCTAACCAAAATGGCAGCAGTTTGAATCCACCAGGCGCTCCTTGGAAACCCTATGGGGCAGTTCTACTCTGCCCTATAGAGTCTCTATGAGTCGAAATCGACTCTATGGCAGCGAGTTTGGTTTGATTTTTTTAGTGGCCTCTTGGAAAACTGGTGGTACAGGGATTAAAAGCCCAGCTGCTAACCAAAAGGTCAGCAGTTTGAATCCACCAGCCACTCCTTGGAAATCCTATGGGGCAGTTCTGCTCTGTTCTATAGGGTCGCTATGAGTAGGAGTCAACTTGACAGCAACAGATTTAGTGGCCCCTCCTTTTGGACCCTTTCTCCTCCCTCAAGTTTAGAAAATCTTAAATACTTCAAGAACAAAAATGGGGTCTAAAGGTACAATTGATTTTTCAAGTTAAAGAACAGAGAAGTTGTGAAATTTTTAATTAAAAGTCAACTGGGGTAAACACTTTCTCTTCCTCACTCACTCTCTTCCATTTCAGGCTACCAGTGTTGCAAGCGTCATCTTGAATATACTTTCCTTCTGAGGCTTTCCTGCCAATGAAAGCCCAGGACAACAAACAAACAAACAAAAACACGGCAAAGTCCCGAGTGAAAAGAGGCACGGGTCAAACTGCTTACGCCTGCCTCTAGTCTAGGATAAAAGAAACACCGGTGGCTTACATTTAGTATTGTCCAATTCACCATGTAGAAGGAAATACTGCCATCTGATGCCAAAGCCTTACTAAAGAGTGTGACTTTTTCTGAAAGCTCTCTTTGGCACCTTTTTTTTGAGGGCCTTTTTGGAAGGTTGCGTGGAGGAACCTATGGAGGTAGGTGGTTACAGACTCATGATTCTGACCATCCTTAACGAGTAAATGGTAAATACATGTTATTAAAGCTCACCAATTGTCGAATGCAGCTCCGTTTGCCCACATCCACAGTGTGCTTCCATTTTGTTTGCTCAGTCCAAACCAGTATGAAGAGGGTCCCAGACTGTGCATCAAAGAGTCCTTTTACAAAATACAGATTTCTGTGATTCATCACTCTCGGTTTTCTTGTTATCACTACCTCTAATGTCATCATCCTTATCTGAGTCCATCATGATCTCTTTTTGCAACAGCCTTATTACTGCAACAGCCTTGTAACATAACTCCATGCTTTTATACTTGCTACTTGTCACTCACTAGCCATTCTCATTATAGCTATGAAAAGGACTCTTTTAAAACTTAAGTCAGATCATGTCACAGCCTTGGTCATAATTCTGTAATATCTCCCCATTTTCCTTGGAGCAAAAACCAAATTCTTTACACTAGCCTACATGACCCTTAGGATCCACACCCCTCATTTAGTCCCTCGTCCTAGACACATTGGCTGATGCCTCTTTGCTGCTCATTGAATATTCCAGGCATGCATCTACCGAAGACCTGTGCTTTACCTATTTTGTCTTCCTGGAAAGCTCATCCCCCATGTATCCCCTTGACTAATTCCCTCACCTGCTTCACAACTTTGTTCAAACGTCATCATCTGAAAAATGTTTATTTGATTACCTTACCTGCCATCTACCCACTGCTAGTACCTCTTAATTTGTCCTTTTAACTGAATAAGCTTACTAACTGCCAGCATACTATATAATTTACATATTTATTATGATTACTTTTCCTTGATTATCTTTCCCCCTGGGATGTAAGCTCCACAAGGGCAAGGATCTTTGACTATTTTGTTGACCGACACATTGCATGTTAGAAGTACGGTTGCCAGGTAGTAGCTACACAGTAAATTAAAGGGGATTTATGTTACAAAGGAGAAACCTAACCATTTCATTCTTGGAGCTGAGCATGGCCAGAGATCCATTATAGGTCATGCAGTTTGCCTGGCCATCGATCCAGGTTGTTTCACGTTCAGATTGAAAGAAGCAATTCCTATTGATTCGATTCCAGCCTTGTGAACATGCAGATGCATCCCCTGTGCATGTCTGGTCTTTAAAGATCTTTGGGCTTCCAACTAAAATTAGCAGAGTGATAGAGTAAAAAGGGGAATAAATGAAGAAAGTGTGAGAGAAAGGAAGGGTTTGACATTCAGGGTAAAAGAGTCTCATATATATTTCAGACTGAGAAAATGTATATTCAGGTCACATGATTTCACTTTAAATATCAACTCAGAAAAAATTGAAGATCAAGAACAGAGCTCAAAAGAAATCAGCATTGAAAAATGAAGATCTATGCATAATTTAAAACAGTAACAACCAACCAACCAACTGCCAGAAACCCAAGCAATCTACTCTGGCAGTTTTTTATACCATTATTTCATACTACGGTTTTTTTTTTTTACCCACTTCCTTTCCTATAATTTATTATACCACCTAGAACAGATTTTACTGTAAATAAACAAATTCCCCTATACCCGTAACCTCAGAGAGCTTATCTCTGTGGCTCACTTAACTGAAACTAGACTGTCTTTCAAAGGCAGCAATTCCCTAGAAGTTGAAGTTGCGCCTCTATCCTTAAACGCAAAATAATAGACGGAAAAAAAAAAATCAAAATTTACCAGCTTTTTTCCTAGCCATTTTCCCTCCTCAGCTTACAGCAATAAGTAAAGTTACTTGCTAGGCATAACCCTGCGAGGAAAGCAAACCAAAACCCACTGCTGTTGAGTCGATTCCAACTCATAGCAACCCTATAGGACTGAGTAAAACTGCCCCATAGAATTTCCAAGGAGCGCCGGGTGGATGGAGCGCCTGGTGGATTTGAACTGCCGACTTCTTGGTTAGCAGCTGTAGCACTTAACCACTTTGCAAACAGGGTCTCCAAGAGAAAAACGAGGTTCATCAAAAGGCTGTTTCTTACCCGTAGCTTAAATAAAAGCTTTAGGGAAGATAAACCAGCCTTGTGGGTCAATACAAAAGAGCCCTGGTCTGAAAGCCAAAATGGAAAAAAGCAGGTCACCAAAATTATTTTGCAAGTGTCAAGTTCAAAATGATTTAAGTGTCAGGTTCAAATAAGCAGGGAGTACAAAAACCAGCTATCTGTTCTGAAGCTGGATCACAAGAAAGCCAAATTTTCTCATTTATTCACTAATTCATTCAGTCATTCATTCAACAAGTACCAACTGAGCACCTACCATGTGCCGCACATTATTGTAGGCTCTCAGAATACAACTGTGTACATAAAAAAAAAAAAAAAAAATTTTTTTGTACATAGCATGCAAAAAATCCTGGCTCTTGTGGGACTTACATTCTAGCAAATTCTGTACTTTGTCCTGAGTTAGAGTAAAGAGGATCAGGGGTGTTGGTGAGACTTGCTATTTTAATAGAGTAGTCAGGGTGACTTCAATGAGAAGGTGAAAGCTAAGTAAAGGCTTAAAGGCGAATGAGCTAGACAGGCATAGCACATACAGGACGTGACCTTCCAAGCAAAGAAGAGAGAGAGTACAAAGGCCCCTGGGTGAATGTGCCTGGCTTGTTCACAAAACAGTGAGGATGTCCAAGGTATCTGAGAAAGACTGAGTCAAGGGATGATTAGTAGGAGGTGACATAGAGAGCTAATTGGATGACTAGATTGAATAAGACCTTTTAGGCCATTGCCAGGATTTTGGTTTTATTTCAAGAGAATGAAAAACCCTTCCAGGTTTTTTAGAAGATCGAACAGATCTAATTTAAGCTTTAAAATACTTGTTTAAAATAGATTATAGAACTGTTCTGTCCAATTCAATAACCACCAGCTGCATGTGGCTATTAAGCACTTGAAATATGGCTAGTTCAAATCAAGATGCCCTGCAAATGTAAACCGCACACTGAATTTCAAACAGTACAAAAAAAAAAAAAAAGAAGAGAGAGAATATAAAAATCTCAGAATATTTTTAACTTGGGTACAGGGTGAAATAATAATGTATTGCTTATAATTGGTAAAATAAAAAAATATAATTACAACTATTTTCAATTGTTTCTTTTGACTTTTTAAATGTAGCTTCTAAAAATTTAATACATAACTCCCATTTGTGGCTTGCATTATACTTCCATTAGATAGTGCTGCTCTGGAAACCCTGGTGGCATCGTGGTTAAGTGCTACAACTGCTTTTTTGTGTTTTAGTGCTGCTCCAGGAAGTCAAGGGTAGAGAAATAAGAGAACATGATGGCTAAGGACAGTAGAGGTAGCAATATAGGTGGTGAAAAGTGAACAGATTCTGGGTATATTTTGAAAGATCAGGCAGAATTTGCTGATTCTGTTTGGAATATGAGAGAAAGAAAAAAAAAAGTTAAAAATTAACTGTAAGGTTTATGATCTGAAAATGGAAAGAACGAAGTTGCTGTTACCTGGGGGTAAGGTAGAGCACAGACAAGCAGGTTATGGGAGAGATGAAGAGCAAGATTTCAGCTTGACATTGTTAAGTTTGAGGTGTTTTTAGACAGTCAAATAAACAGCTGGATTTAAAAATATAGAATTCAGGAGAGAGACTCAGACTGAGATATAAATTTGGAAGTCATCAGCATTTCTGATATTTCAAGTTGTAAGTCTGGATGAGATCATCTAAGGCTCAAGGGTAGCTAAAGAGGTGACTTTTTCAAGGACTAAGCCCTGGGAATACCAACATTAAGAGATCAGGGAGAAAAGAAAGAAGCAGCAAAGGAAACCTAGAAGAGCAACAAGGTAAGTAGGAAGCAAATCATGAGAGTATGATGTCTTGGAAGCCAAACAAACTATTTCCAGGAACAAAACAACAACAGTTGAGTTGATTCCAACTCATAGTGACCCCATGTATTACACAGTAGAACTGCTCCATAGGATTTTCTTGGCTGTAATCTTTATGGTCTTTCATCTATGGTCCACTGGGTGGGTTCAAACTGTCAACCTTTAGGTTAATAGTCTAGCCTAAACCATTTGCACCACCCAGGGACCCTTTCCAGGAACAGAGTGTCAAATGCTGCTGATAGATCAAGTAAGATGATGACTGAGAATGGATCGTTGAATTTAGCAACACAGAAGTTACCGTGAACTTGAAAGAAGAGGTTTGTGGGCAAGTTAAATGAAAGCCTGATCAGAATGGATATAACAGAAACTGAGAAGATAGAAATTCTAAACAGCTAGCAAAAAAAAAAAAAAAAAAAAAAATTCCCAAAGAGATTGCTGTACAGGGGAAAATGAAGTAAGTTGGTAGCTAAGAAAGAGTGGGATTTAATGCATTTTTTCTTTCTTTTTTTTTTTTATTAACTTTTATTAAGCTTCAAGTGAACCTTTACAAATCCAATCAGTCTGTCACATATAAGTTTACATACATCTCTCTCCCTACTCCCACTTGCTCTCCCCCTCTTGAGTCAGCCCTTTCAGTCTCTCCTTTCTTGACAATTTTGCCGGCTTCCCTCTCTCTCTATCCTCCCATCCCCCCTCCAGACAAGAGTTGCCAACACAATCTCAAGTGTCCACCTGATATAATTAGCTCACTCTTCATCAGCATCTCTCTCCCACCCGCTGACCAGTCCCTTTCATGTCTGATGAGTTGTCTTCGGAGATGGTTCCTGTCCTGTGCCAACAGAAGGTCTGGGGACCATGGCCGCCGGGATTCCTCTAGTCTCAGTCAGACCATTAAGTTTGGTCTTTTTATGAGAATTTGGGGTCTGTATCCCACTGATCTCCTGCTCCCTCAGGGGTCCTCTGCTGTGCTCCCTGTCAGGGCAGTCATCGATTGTGGCTGGGCACCAACTAGTTCTTTTGGTCTCAGGATGATGTAGGTCTCTGGTTCATGTGGCCCTTTCTGTCTCTTGGGCTCTTAGTTGTAGTGTGGCCTTGGTGTTCTTCATTTTCCTTTGCTCCAGGTGGGTTGAGACCAATTGCTGCATCTTAGATGGCCGCTTGTTAGCCTTTAAGACCCCAGACGCCACATTTCAAAGTGGGATGCAGAATGATTTCATAATGGAATTATTTTGCCAATTGACTTAGAAGTCCCCGCAAACCATGTTCCCCAGACCCCTGCCCTTGCTCTGCTGAGCTTTGAAGCATTCATTTTATCCCGGAAACTTCTTTGCTTTTGGTCCAGTCCAATTGAGCTGACCTTCCATGTATTGAGTGTTGTCTTTCCCTTCACCTAAAGCAGCTCTTATCTACTGATTAATCAATAAAAAACCCTCACCCACCCTCCCTCCCTCCCCCCTCGTAACCACAAAAGTATGTGTTCTTCTCAGGTTTACTATTTCTCAAGATCTTATAATAGTGGTCTTATACAATATTTGTCCTTTTGTCTCTGACTAATTTCGCTCAGCATAATGCCTTCCAGGTTCCTCCATGTTATGAAATGTTTCACAGATTCGTCACTGTTCTTTATCGATGCGTAGTATTCCTTGTCTGTGAATATACCACAATTTATTTACCCATTCATCCGTTGATGGACACCTTGGTTGCTTCCAACTTTTTGCTATTGTAAACAGAGCTGCAATAAACATGGGTGTGCATGTATCTGTTTGTGTGAAGGCTCTTGTATCTCTAGGGTATATTCTGAGGAGTGGGATTTCTGGGTTGTATGGTAGTTCTATTTCTAACTGTTTAAGATAACGCCAGATAGATTTCCAAAGTGGTTGTACCATTTTACATTCCCACCAGCAGTGTATGAGAGTTCCAATCTCTCCGCAGCCTCTCCAACATTTATTATTTGGTGTTTTTTGGATTAATGCCAGCCTTGCTGGTGTGAGATGGAATCTCATCGTAGTTTTAATTTGCATTTCTCTAATGGCTAATGATCGAGAGCATTTTCTCATGTATCTGTTGGCTGCCTGAATATCTTCTTTAGAGAAATGTGTGTTCATATCCTTTGCCCACTTCTTGATTGGGTTGTTTGTCTTTTTGTGGTTGAGTTTTGACAGAATCATGTAGATTTTAGAGATCAGGCGCTGGTCGGAGATGTCATAGCTGAAAATTCTTTCCCAATCTGTAGGTGGTCTTTTTACTCTTTTGGTGAAGTCTTTAGATGAGCATAGGTGTTTGATTTTTAGGAGCTCCCATTTATCGGGTTTCTCTTCATCATTTTTGGTAATGTTTTGTATTCTGTTTATACCTTGTATTAGGGCTCCTAGGGTAGATCCTATTTTTTCTTCCATGATCTTTATCGTTTTAGTCTTTATGTTTAGGTCTTTGATCCACTTGGAGTTAGTTTTTGTGCATGGTGTGAGGTATGGGTCCTGTTTCATTTTTTTGCAAATGGATATCCAGTTATGCCAGCACCATTTGTTAAAAAGGCTATCTTTTCCCCAGTTAATTGACACTGGTCCTTTGTCAAATATCAGCTGCTCATACGTGGATGGATCTATGTCTGGGTTCTCAATTCTGTTCCATTGGTCTATGTGTCTGTTGTTGTACCAGTACCAGGCTGTTTTGACTACTGTGGCTGTATAATAGGTTCTGAAGTCGGGTAAGGTGAGGCCTCCCACTTTCTTCTTCTTTTTCAGTAGTGCTTTGCTTATCCGGGGCTTCTTTCCCTTCCATATGAAATTGGTGATTTGTTTCTCTATCCCCTTAAAATATGACATTGGAATTTGGATCGGAAGTGCGTTAAAGGTATAGATGGCTTTTGGTAGAATAGACATTTTTACTATGTTAAGTCTTCCCATCCATGAGCAGGGTATGTTTTTCCACTTAAGTATGTCCTTTTGATTTTTTTGTAGTAGAGCTTTGTAGTTTTCTTTGTATAGGTCTTTTACATCCTTGGTAAGATTTATTCCTAAGTATCTTATCTTCTTGGGGGCTACTGTGGATGGTATTGATTTGGTGATTTCCTCTTTGGTGTTCTTTTTGTTGATGTAGAGGAATCCAAGTGATTTTTGGATGTTTATTTTATAACCTGAGACTCTGCCAAACTCTTCTATTAGTTTCAGTAGTTTTCTGGAGGATTCCTTAGGGTTTTCTGTGTATATAATCATGTCATCTGCAAATAGTGATAACTTTCCTTCTTCCTTGCCAATCCGGATACCTTTTATTTCTTTGTCTAGCCTAATTGCCCTGGCTAAGACTTCCAACACGGTGTTGAATAAGAGCGGTGATAAAGGGCATCCTTGTCTGGTTCCCGTTCTCAAGGGAAATGCTTTCAGGTTCTCTCCATTTAGAGTGATATTGGCTGTTGGCTTTGCATAGATGCCCTTTATTATGTTGAGGAATTTTCCTTCAATTCCTATTTTGGTAAGAGTTTTTATCATGAATCGGTGTTGGACTTTGTCAAATGCCTTTTCTGCATCAATTGATAAGATCATGTGGTTTTTGTCTTTTGTTTTATTTATGTGATGGATTACATTAATGGTTTTTCTGATATTAAACCAGCCTTGCATACCTGGTATAAATCCCACTTGATCAGGGTGAATTATTTTTTTGATGTGTTGTTGGATTCTATTGGCTAGAATTTTGTTGAGGATTTTTGCATCAATGTTCATGAGGGATATAGGTCTATAATTTTCTTTTTTTGTAATGTCTTTACCTGGTTTTGGTATCAGGGAGATGGTGGCTTCATAGGATGAGTTGGGTAGTATTCCGTCATTTTCTATGCTTTGGAATACCTTCAGAAGTAGTGGTGTTAACTCTTCTCTGAAAGTTTGGTAGAACTCTGCAGTGAAGCCGTCCGGGCCAGGGCTTTTTTTGGTTGGGAGTTTTTTGATTACCGTTTCAATCTCTTTTTTTGTTATGGGTCTATTTAGTTGTTCTACTTCTGAATGTGTTAGTTTAGGTAGATAGTGTTTTTCCAGGAATTCATCCATTTCTTCTAGGTTTTCAAATTTGTTAGAGTACAATTTTTCATAATAATCTGAAATGATTCTTTTAATTTCATTTGGTTCTGTTGTGATGTGGTCCTTCTCGTTTCTTATTCGGGTTATTTGTTTCCTTTCCTGTATTTCTTTAGTCAGTCTAGCCAATGGTTTATCAATTTTGTTAATTTTTTCAAAGAACCAGCTTTTGGCTTTGTTAATTCTTTCAATTGTTTTTCTGTTCTCTAATTCATTTAGTTCAGCTCTAATTTTTATTATTTGTTTTCTTCTGGTGCCTGATGGATTCTTTTGTTGCTCAGTTTCTATTTGTTCAAGTTGTAGGGACAGTTCCCTGGTTTTGGCTCTTTCTTCTTTTTGTATGTGTGCATTTATCGATATAAATTGGCCTCTGAGCACGGCTTTTGCTGTGTCCCAGAGGTTTTGATAGGAAGTATTTTCATTCTCGTTGCTTTCTATGAATTTCCTTATTCCCTCCTTGATGTCTTCTATAACCCAGTCTTTTTTCAGGAGGGTATTGTTCATTTTCCAAGTATTTGATTTCTTTTCCCTCGTTTTTCTGTTATTGATCTCTAGTTTTATTGCCTTGTGGTCTGAGAAGATGCTTTGTAATATTTCGATGTTTTGGACTCTGCAAAGGTTTGTTTTATGACCTAATATGTGGTCTATTCTAGAGAATGTTCCATGTACGCTAGAAAAAAAAGTATATTTTGCAGCAGTTGGGTGGAGAGTTCTGTATAAGTCAATGAGGTCAAGTTGGTTGATTGTTGTAATTAGATCTTCCGTGTTTCTATTGAGCTTCTTACTGGATGTCCTGTCCTTCTCCGAAAGTGGTGTGTTGAAGTCTCCTACTATAATTGTGGAGGTATCTATCTCGCTTTTCAGTTCTGTTAAAATCTGATTTATGTATCTTGCAGCCCTGTCATTGGGTGCGTAAATATTTAATATGGTTATGTCTTCCTGATCAATTGTCCCTTTTATCATTATATAGTGTCCTTCTTTATCCTTTGTGGTGGATTTAAGTCTAAAGTCTATTTTGTCAGAAATTAATATTGCTACTCCTCTTCTTTTTTGCTTATTGTTTGCTTGATATATTTTTTTCCATCCTTTGAGTTTTAGTTTGTTTGTGTCTCTAAGTCTAAGGTGTGTCTCTTGTAGGCAGCATATAGATGGATCATGTTTCTTTATCCAGTCTATGACTCTCTGTCTCTTTATTGGTGCATTTCGTCCATTTATATTCAGGGTAATTATCGATAAATAAGTTTTTAGTGCTGTCATTTTGATGCCTTTTTATGTGTGTTGTTGACAATTTCATTTTTCCACATACTTTTTTGTATTGAGGCGTTTTTCTTAGTAAATTGTGAGATCCTCATTTTCATAGTGCTTGACTTTATGTTAGTTGAGTCGTTACGTTTTTGTTGAGTTATGGAGTTGTTATACCTTTTTGTGGTTACCTTATTATTTACCCCTATTTTTCTAAGTAAAAACCTAACTTGTATCCTTCTATATCGCCTTGTATCACTCTCCATCTGGCAGTTCAATGCCTCCTGTATTTAGTCCCTCTTTTTTATTATTGTGATCTTTTACCTATTGACTTCCATGATTCCCTGTTATGTGTATTTTTTTTTCAATTAGTCTTAATTTGTTTGTTTTTGTGATTTCCCTATTTGAGTTGATATCAGGACGTTCTGTTTTGTGACCTTGTGTTGTGCTGATATCTGATATTATTGGTTCTCTGACCAAACAATATCTTTTAGTATTTCTTGTAGCTTTGGTTTGGTTTTTGCAAATTCTCTAAACTTGTGTTTATCTGTAAATATCTTAATTTCGCCTTCATATTTCAGAGAGAGTTTTGCTGGATATATGATCCTTGGCTGGCAGTTTTTCTCCTTCAGTGCTCTGTATATGTCGTCACATTCCCTTCTTGCCTGCATGGTTTCTGCTGAGTAGTCTGAACTTATTCTTATTGATTCTCCCTTGAAGGAAACCTTTCTTTTCTCCCTGGCTGCTTTTAAAATTTTCTGTTTATCTTTGGTTTTGGTGAGTTTGATGATAATATGTCTTGGTGTTTTTCTTTTTGGATCAATCTTAAATGGGGTTCGATGAGCATCTTGGATAGATATCCTTTAATCTTTCATGATGTCAGGGAAGTTTTCTGTCAGGAGTTCTTCAACTATTTTCTCTGTGTTTTCTGTCCCCCCTCCCTGTTCTGGGACTCCAATCACTCGCAAGTTATCCTTCTTGATAGAGTTCCACATGATTCTTAGGGTTTCTTCATTTTTTTTAATTCTTTTATCTGATTTTTTTCAGCTATGTTCGTGTTGATTCCCTGGTCCTCCAGATGTCCCAGTCTGAATTCTAATTGCTCGAGTCTGCTCCTCTGACTTCCTATTGCGTTGTCTAATTCTGTAATTTTATTGTTAATCCTTTGGATTTCTACATGCTGTCTCTCTATGGATTCTTGCAACTTATTAATTTTTCCACTATGTTCTTGAATAATCTTTTTGAGTTCTTCAACAGTTTTATCAGTGTGTTCCTTGGCTTTTTCTGCAGTTTGCCTTATTTCATTTGTGATGTCTTTAAGCATTCTGTAAATTAGTTTTTTATATTCTGTATCTGATAATTCCAGGATTGTATCTTCATTTGGGAAAGATTTTGATTCTTTTGTTTGGGGGGTTGGAGAAGCTGTCATGGTCTGCTTCTTTAAGTGGTTTGATATGGATTGTTGTCTCCGAGCCATCACTGGGAAACTAGTTTTTCCAGAAAATCCGCTAAAAAAAAAATGCAGTCAGATCTCTATCAGAGTTCTCCCTCTGGCTCAGGCTATTGAGATGTTAATGAAGCCACCTGGGGAGGGTGGGGGAGGGAACAGAGAGATAGGAGAGTAGCACCTCAGAATATAGCCAGAGTTGCTTGTCTTGCTTGGAATGACTATTATATCTGAGATTCCCACGGGGCGCGTCGCCTATGTGTGCTGGCTGTGTGGAGATTGCCCCCGGGGGGTCTGGCCCGCTGGAGTCACGGTCAGATCCTCTGCTTCCAGCCCCAAGCCCAGCGTCAAGGCTCCCCTGCTGGGACGGTGCACTCTCGACTCCAAAATCAGTCGCTGCCTCCCGGGGACTTCTCGTCCCTCCAGCCGTTTTTCCGCGCTGCCTCCGCGAACCAGTTGGGCCCCCTCCCGGGGTTAGTTCAGGTGGGTGGAGGTGGAGCAGCTCCCTGTGCTTCTGCCGTGACCGAGTGTCCCGGCTGGGACGCTGCTCTCCCCGCTCCAATACCAGTTGCTGCCTCCCGGGGACTTCTCCTACCGGCTGCGTCCCACGCCGCCCGCGGAACCGGCTGGTCCCCCTCCCGGGGTTAGTTCAGGGGGGTGGAGCAGCTCTCTGTGCTTGTGCCGTACCTGACTGGTACACTGGCTCCAGGCTCTGGAAACAATTGCTGCTTCCCCATATTAGTTCGTTCTCCGTCTCTAAATCTGTGTTTGTTGTTCAGTGTTCATAGATTGTTATGTATGTGATCGATTCACTTGTTTTTCCGTGTCTTTGTTGTAAGAGGGATCCGAGGTAGCGTCTGCCTAGTCCGCCATCTTGGCTGCGCCTTTTTCTTTCTTTTTTTAAGGTAGAGGAGCTACCACCATGTTATATGCTGATGAGAATCTTTCAGTTGAGCAGGAAAAACTGATATAGGGGAGGGAGGGGAAAATTACTGGAGTAATAATATTGATGAAGTGAGAGAAGACAGAATATAGCATGGACACCCCATGTATAATAATAGGAGTCATGCAGGTAAGCAAGTAGGCGTGATGATGGGAGTTCTCTACTAATTGTTACAATTTTTGAAGTAAAGTTGGAGCAAGGATATGGATTTGAGAATGACCATGAGGCATGAGGTGTTGAAGGTTCGAAGATAAAGAAGGTGGAAAATACACCTCTGTGGGAGTGAGAGAGTCAATGCACTAGAGGAATGAAATACAATAGCCAGCCCTGCACAGCTCACCCCTTTTTAACTTCAGCATAACTCAACCTAGTGTGGTCCTCTGGCACACGTGTTCTTCTGGCCATCTGCGGCATTTCTGATAAATGTTTACTTGACCTTAAGATCAGCACGAGTACTTCCTCCTTGGCAAAGCCTTACTTGACTACCAGAAGCAAGTTTATAATCTCCTCTTCTTTTGCTTCAAGTTAAATTTCCTTTCATTTAACAATTATACTATTGTATTACAAATGTTTGCATACATGTTTGTTTTTTCAGTTAAAGATAAATTCCTTTCAGCCAGAAATTCCAAGTTTTCATGTTTGTATCATCACCACCTAGCACCGTGCCTAGAGCCCAGTTAGATACTTATTGAAAGAATGACCATTCTAGAATGCAAAGCAAGTTAACTGAATTTGAAGTGCCATTAGATGCTCTGATTGGGAAAATTCTTTCTTATTCCCATTGTTCAATGTGAGGGGCAGAAAGTCTAGTCACTGTATCAGATTGAATCAATATCAATATAATTAGTGTGTTTTTGGAGGGAGTAGAAGTGGTTCACTTACGTTTTTTAGGAAATCCTAGAAGCCCCCAAAGAAAAACAACCAAGCCTCCGCATATGGTACTTGCAATGATCATCCTTTTCTTTGTTACTATACCTATAGGAAACACATCATTGTTTATCTTTTAGAGAAAAATAAACAAACGAAAATCAGCTGTTGTTTTCATATCTTTTCTGTTGGTATCTTCTGGACCCTCTACTTTTCACAACCCAATAATTAATGTCTTATATAAGAAAGTTAAAAAAAGGTAGTAAAATTTGACTTTTTAGCAGCAGCAGCCTCAAAAGTGCTTTGACTCCACTTCTTTGTGCCATTTCTGAGAACTATAATAGTCATTACTCTGTCCTGATTTCAGAACAGAAAACCAGGAGTAGCCTCCTAAACCGTAGCCCGTTGCAGTCGAGTGGATTCCGACTCACGGCGACCTTACGGGACAGAGTAGAACTGCCCCAGAGAGTTTCCAGGGAGGCCTGGTGGATTCAAACTCCTCACCTTTTTAGTTAGCAACAGTAGCTGTTAACTACTAAGCCACCAGGGTTTCCAGAGTAGCCTCCTGGGGGCTTTTAATGAAAGTCTGCCTTTTCCAAGGGGAAGAGGGAAAGCAACAATGTAAGAACCTATCCACAAGCTTAGTATTTTTAGGGATATCTGCTGGAGAGGGGTGAATTCACCATTTCTTCGAAGTCTTTGTTTTATTAATGAAGACCACTTTTACTTAAGGTCTACGTTATTGAAGATACCCGCCCTCCTCCCACCCCCCCAAAAAGGGGGCGTGTAGAAGGGATCCCAGGATAATCACAGGGGGCATACTTCCCGCTCTAACAGATAGCCTCTGCCATCTTCCTTACCCGGTGTCTTGGTCTCCGTCCCATTCTTTTCCTTAACCCTTCCTCCCTCCATTTCCGACCCTTACAGAGAAAGATATTCTGTGGCCACAGTAGTTGGGAAAATCCAGGGATCAGTCCCTCATGTTTGGTGACAGTATACTGGAGGAAACTGAGGTGCCCGTTATCTGGGAGGGTTCCGCGGCACCAAGGCTGAACCGGAAACAGCCAGAACTGAGTCTCAGGAGCAGTCTAGCATTCGACACTCAGTCCAGCAGATTGGACTTCAGCCTGATGACCCGACGGAGGAGCATCGCCTTTGCCCTGTCCTCTGACCTTTTACAGGAGGGGAGAGCAACGGCTAAGCGCTAACTGGTCCCTCTTGCCTCGGGATTGGCTGGAGCAGTGACGGCCCTGAGAATTCAATCCCTGATTGGCGCCTCATCTCCCATCCGCTAGTCACTCAAAGCAGAGGATGGGCAGTCTGACGCTTCCCTTTGGGCTCCCTTACATGCGCTCATTAAATTCAAATCAGGGACAGTTTTACCAAGTGTGGGTTTTCTGTCCTGTAAACTGCATACTTTCTAGCACCCTAGGAGGTTCTGGCCCCAACCTGAGTTTTTCCTCTGTTTGTTTGATTGCTTTTGTTTTTAAAAAACAAGTTCACCTTATGTTCTACCTTTTTAACCTCTGAGTTCTAAGTTTGTGGATTGGTTAGAGACATTTGGGGAAACAATGCCCATTTTTTGACGTGTTTCCATAGCAGTTGAATGAAGGTTGGTTTCTCATACAGGCAGTCCTTACTTTGCACAGTAGTGCAGCACAGAATGTCAAGCTGTCTCAATAGGTAGACTATTGTTCCCTGACTGTTAAAAATTTTTGTCAAAACATTAAAAATTTTCTGTCATTTGTAAGTGTACAGATAAATTTTTTTAAAAATAGTAAAACTAATATTTGTTTAGTACATTGTAATTTAAAACAGAAATATTGACAATTCAAGTGTTTGCTATATATATATATATATCTCAAGAGTAGTTTGAACAGTGTATGTCTTCTTCTTTTTGTATAAATGGCAATATGGAGCCAGCATATTTTCTATCCTTGTCAAATTATCATGCTCCTTTCTAAGTTTGGGTAGGTTTTCAACATTTTATCATCCCTACTTGCAATATTGTGAAGTATCTCCGAGAGCTTCTTCGGTGTGAAGTTTCTTTCTTTTTTTTTTTTTTTTTGCTGGAGTAACTTCCTCTGAAATTTCTTCGTCATCATCATTTTTTTTTTTTTTTCCATCACAACCAGTTTCTGTTTTTGTCAGTAAGTTTGCTTTCCCTAAAGTCCTCTGGATACTTATGTAGAGTCTCTCCAACAGTAGCAGTATCAATAGCTCTGTGATCAGCTATTTCTTCTACAAATCTAGTTAGCTTCTATTTGAACTTCACTTCCAACATTACCACTTTTTGATTCTTTAAAAAAAAAAAAAAACCCTTGCTGTCGAGTCAATTCTGACTCATACTGACAGTATAGGACAAAGTAGAACTGCCCCAAAGAATTTCCAAGAAGCGCCTGGCAGATTTGAACTGTTGACCTTTTGGTTGGTTAGCAGCCATACCTCTTAACCACTACACCACCAGGGTTTCCTTTGATTCTTTGTTGTGCTTTAATCGTTGAGAGCCAATTCCTTCTTTTGATTTTCCATTTTTTGTCAAGTGTCACATGAGTTTAACACTGGGAGACAAGGAGACAAGGAGACAACGTAACTCCACACGTTGATGTCTGTGTGTGCACCGCCTAACAGCTGCCTCGTGGCCAATCACTGGCAGTCTTTGAAAGAAATGACATGATCCTTCAGTGATTGTACTGAGCATTTCTTATTTATGTAGTGATTTGTGGACTGAAAGCTAGTGTTGAATGTTATACTTTATACACTAAGTTACAGTAAATATATTAAATGAGAATTTTAACCATGTTGTCGGAGACTGGTGTTATATAACCTAAACTTGATAAGTGAAATTTGTATAACTCATAACCACACAAAGAACTGCTGAAATATATACAACACACATGTACACATTCATTTTCAAATATATATATACACAGGTAGATATATAGGCATATACATTATGCTATACATATATTATTCTCTATATATGTAATTCCATATTTTTTTTATATATGTGCATACATATGTACGTAATTATTTGTTTCCTGTGGCTGTTATAACAGATTACCACAAATTTGGTGGCTTAAAACACAGAAACATATTCTCTCACTGTTCTGGAGGCCAAATATCTAAAATAAAGGTGTTGGTAGGGCTGAAATTCAAAGGATCTGGGGATTATCCCTTATATGCTTGTCTCTTAGCTTCTGGTAGCTGCTGACTGGCAACCTTTGGTGTCCCTTGGCTTGAAGGTGCATCACTCCAGTTTCTGCTTCCATCTTCACATAGCCTTCCCTTTTGTGTATATCTTCTCCTCTGTTTCTCTGGCTCCAAAATCTCTCTGCCTCTCTCTTATAAAGATACATGTGATTACATCTAGGGCCTACCTCGCTACTCCAGGATAAACGCCTCCTCTAGGATCCTTAACGTAATCATATCTTTTGTTATAGGTTAAAAATTACTCTTTTGCAATATAAGGTAATATTCAAAGGTCCCTGGAATTAGAACATGGATGTATCTTTTTTGGGAGCCATTTTTGACCTACCACAGCCATTAAATATAAATGATACAGATCACCAATATCAGAAACGAAACAGGGGTCATCATTACTAATTCCAATGAACCTTAAAAGGACAATAAAAGAAAACTATGAAACAGTTTATGCTCACAAAGCTAATAACGCAATAGATGAAACAGATCAATGGACCGATGTCTTAAAAGGTACAAACTACCATAACTCACATAAGAAGAAATTGATAATCTGAATACTCCTATATATATTTTTAAATTGAATCAATATTTGATAACCTTGCCAAAATTAAAATACCAGGCCCATATGGTTTCCCTAGTGAATCCTTCTAAACATCTAAGGAAGAAATACTACTAAACATCGCAATTTCTTCCAGGATTTAGAAGCAGAGGGAACACTTCATAATTCATTCTATGAGGCCATCATTACCTTAAAACCTAAACCATTTAAACATATTACAATGAAAGAAAACTATATATTAATATCTCTCATAAACATAGACTCAAAAATCCTCAACAAAATATTAGCAAATAGAATTTTAAACAGTACAAAAATAATTAAACACTGTGACCAAGTGGGATATATTCCAGGTGTGCAAGGCTGCCGTCACTCGTCTGTCAGTTTGTCATCATGTGGTGGCTTATGTGTTGTTGTGATGCTGGAAGTTATGCCACCGGTATTTCGAATACCAGCAGGGTGACCCATGGTGGACAGATTTCAGTGGAACTTTCAGATTAAGAAAGACTAGGAAGAAGGACCCAGCTATCTACTTCTAAATAAATTGGCCAGTGAAAACCTTATGTATAGCAGCAGAACAATGTCTGATACAGTGCCAGAAGTTGACTCCCACAGGTTGGAAGATACTAAAAATATGATTGGGGAGGAAGAGCTTCCTCAAAGTAGAGTCGACCTTAATGGTGTGGATGATTGGAGTCAAGATTTTGGTGCCTTCATTTGCTGATGTGACACTACTCAAAATGAGAAGAAACAGTTGCAAACGTCTGTTAACCAGAATGTGGAATATATGAAGTATGAATCTAGGAAAATTAGAAGTTGTCAAAAATGAAATGGAATGCATAAAGATTGATATCCTAGGCATTAGTTAGCTGAAATAGACTGGTATTGGCCATTTTGAATCAATCATATAGCCTGCTATGCTGGAAATGGCATAATGAAGAGGAATGGCATCACATTCATTGGTGAAAAGAACATTTCAAGATCTATCCTGAAGTGCAATACTATCAGTGACAGCATAATAGCTACACACCTACAAGGAAGACCAGTTAATACAAGTATTATTCATAATTATGCACTAACCACTCAAGCCAAGGATGAAGAAATTGAAGATTTTTACCAACTCTGCAATCCGTAATTACCAAATGTGCAATCAAGATACATTGATAACTTCTGGTGATTGAAATGTGAAAGTTAGAAACAAAGAAGGATCAGTAGTTGAAAAATACGGCATCGGTGATAGAAACAATGCCATGTTTCTCATGATAGAATTTTGCAAAACCAAATGCTTGTTCATTACAAACACCTTTTTTTCAACATCAAAAATAGTGATTATACATGTGAACCTCCCTAGATGAAATGCACAGGAATTAAATCGACTACATCTGTAGAAAGAGATTGTCTTAGTTTTCTAGTGCTGCTATGGCAGAAATACCCAAGTTGATGGCTTTAACAAAGAAAAATTCATTGACAGTCTGGGAGGCTAGAAGTCTAAATTCAGGGTACCATCCCCATGGGAAAGTTCTTGTCATCAATTTTCCCTGGTTGAGGAGCATCTCAGTGCAGGGACCCTGGGTCCGAAGGGCACACTATTCTCTTGGCTCTTGTTTCTTGATGGGATGAGGTCCCCATGTCTCTCTGCTCACTTCTCTCTTTTATATTTCAAGAGATTGACTTCAGATAAAAATCTAACCTTGTACATTGAGTCCTGCTTCATTAACATAATTGTCTCTAATCCTGCCTCATTAACATCATAGAGGCAGGATTTACAACTCATTGAAAAATCACTTCAGATAACAAAATGGTGGACAATCACATAATGGTGGGAATCATGGCCTAGCCACATTGACACACATTTTTAGGGGACACAATTCAAGCCATGACAGAGATGATGGAGAAGCTCAATATCATTAGTCAGAATAAGGGCAGGGGCTGTTTGTGGAACAGACCATCAACTGTCCTATGAAAGTTCAAGTTGAGGAAAATTAAAATAAGTCCACAAGAGCCAAAATATGACCTTGAGTGTATCCCACTGAATTTAGAGACCATCTCAAGATAGAGCTAATATATAAACACAAATGACCAAAGACCAGATGAATTTTGGAATGACATCAAGGACATCAGACATGAAAAAAGCAAGAGGTCATTAAAAACACAGGAAACAAAAGACCAAACGGATGTCAGAAGAGACTATGAAACTTGCTTTTGAACTTAGAGTAGTTAAAGCAAATGGAAGAAATGATGAATTAAAAGAGCTGAACAGAAGATTTCAAAGGGTGGCTTGAGAAAATAAAGTCAAGTGTTATAATAAAATGTGCAGAGACCTGGAGTTAGAAAACCAGAAGGGAAGAACATGCTCAGGATTTCTTAAGCTGAAAAATCTGAAGAAAAAATTCAAGCCTCAAGTTGCAGTATTGCAATATTAAACAATGCAGGAAGAATCAAAAGAAGATGGAAGGAATACACGGAGTCACTGTACCAAAAAGAATTGGTTGACGTTCAACCATTTCAGGAGATAGCATATGATCAAGAACCAATAGCTCTGAAGGAAGAAATCCAAGCTGCACTGAAGGCATTGGTGAAAAAAAAGACAAAAAATATTGCTGTCTGGTAGATTCTGACTCATAGAGACTCTATAGGGCAGAGTAGGACTGCCCCATAGGATTTTTAAAAATCATCTGGTAGATTTGAACTGCAGATCTTTTGGTTAACAGTTGAACTATTAACCATTGTGCCGCCTGGGCTCTGGTGAAAAACAAGGCCGCGGGAATTGACAAAAGACCAATTGAGATGTTTCAACAAACAGATGCAAGCAACACTGGAGGTGCTACCTCATCTATGCTGAGAAATTTGGAAGCTACCTACCTGGCCACCTGACTGGAAGAAATCCATATTTGTATCCATTACAAAGAAGGGTGATCCATCAGAATGTGGAAATTATCAAACCATATCATTAATATCACATGGAAGTAAATATTTATTGAAGACAATTAAAAAGTGGTTACAGCAGTCCATCAACAGGGAACTGCCAGAAATTCAAACTGGATTCAGAAGAGGACATGGAATGAGACATATCATAACTGATGACAGATGGATCTTGGCTGAAAGCAGAGAATACCAACGAGATGTTTACCTGTATTTTATTAACTATTCAAAGGCATTTCACTGTGTGGACCATAACGAATTATGGATAACATTGCAAAGAAGGGAAAGTCCAGAACACTTAATTGTGCTCATGAGGAACCTGTACATAGACCAAGAGGCAGTCATTCAAAAAGAACAAGGAGATACCATGTGGTTTAAAATCAGGAAAGGTGTGCATCAGGGTTGTTTGGTTTCACCATACCTATTCAATCTGTGTGCTGAGCAAATGATCCTAGATACTGGACTATGTGAAGAAGAACTGGGCACCAGGATTGGAGGAAAACTCATTGGCAACCTGTGTTATGCAGATGATACAACCTTGCTTGCTGAAAGTGAAAAGGACTTGAAGCTCTTACTGATGAATACCAAAGACGACAGCTTTCAGTATAGGTTACACCTCAACCTAAAATAAAAGTCTTCACAACTGGACCAGTAAGTAACATCTTGATAAATGGAATTTAATTTTACTTGGATCCACAATCAACACACAAGGAAGCCATAATCAAGAAACCAAATGACGTATTGTACTGGACATATCTGCTGCAAAGACCTCTTTAAAGTGTTGAAAAGCAAAGATGTCACTTTGAGGACTCAGGTAAGCCTGACCCAAGCCATGGTATTTTCAATTGCCTCATATGCATTTTTCATATGCATGTGAAAGCTGGACAATGAATAAGGAAGACCAAAGAACAATTGATGCCTTTGAATTATGGTGCTGGTGAAGAATATTGAATATTCCGTGGACTGCCAGAAGAACGAAATCTGTCTTGGAAGAAGTACAGCCAGAATGCTTCATGGAAGTAAGGATGGTGAGACTTTGTCTCGAGTACTTTGAACATGTTAATAGGAAGGACCAGTCCCTGGAGAAGAAACTCTTGTCTGGTAAAGTAGAGTGTCAGCGAAAATTGATTAAGAAATTGATTCAGAAATCATTCAACCCCTTCACCTATGAATGCTGAGTCCAGCTGATGAGGCACAAATCGGCATGACCCTGATGCTCATTCCCTCCTCGTTTTTGGTAGTTTAGCTAAGATTTGTCTCTACTGAGTCTTCAGAGAGACAGTTAAGACTGACCCCAGCTTTCCTGGCATGTTAAGCTGTTTCTAGAATCTGGGGTATGCACTTGGACCATGAGTATACTCTCTGACATGGTTCCTGGGCCCTAAACATGGTTCCTGCGCCCTAGGTTCCTTAATTTTTTTTTTTCACTTAGAGAAACTAGATTTGTCCTAGTTCCTCTGAGGCTAACTGTTGCCTTAGTAACAGCCTGAAGGGCAGGACTTGCTCTCTCCTCTCTGGACTGTTTTCTGTGCGTGTTCATTCTCCTGGCTAAGGCAGCCCTTCTCAGTTGGAACCTTAGCCATAACACATACAAAACTTCTGTGTCAGGCCACTGTGGTGGAATAACCGGTGTTCTTCGCGGACTGCGTCTGTCCTTTCTGTAGCTTCTCATTGAAAGTTTTTCTCCAATAAATCTTGGGTTATAATTGCACCACCACATGATGCTAGTGACCCCCTCGTGGAGAATACTGATTACATTACCCAAACACAATTTCAAAAAAGGCTTTTTCTGTGATTGGTGATGTTGTTGTTAGTTTCTGCAGTTGCTGTTAGTTCTTGTTAGTTTTAACTCTGACTCACGGTGACCAGAAAAGGGAAGCAATAAGAGGAAGAAGTTTGTTCTCTCTTGCAACATTTGCAATAGCTCCTCTGCTCTTCTCTGAGGTTGCAGGTGGATTACAGTTTATTTGCAGACGTACGCACGATTGACACAGCGGATTTATAATTGGGAATTTAAACATCTAGACTTAAAATATCAGATCCTGTTTACCATTCAACTCTGTTAGTTCTGCCCCATCTTTTGTTTTATTATTATTATTTTTACAGCCTGTGGCACATTCTTTGCCTATCCACCAATGTCTGAAGAAGTTACTTATGCAGATCTAAACTTCCAGCACTCCAGTAAGACAGAAACTATTCAGGAATCTGACCATTTGGAGAAAAAAGGTAAGCTTTTGTGCTCTGAATGTGTTGCAAGGTGGTAGAAGTGGTTATAGCCCTACGTCTTAGGTATTAGTGAATTGACAATGATATCGGTATTCTTTTAGCTTAAATTGTTAGTTAAGGCTACCATTTTTACAGAAGTTGCCAGAAGGAGCCATACAAAATGATTATAGAAGCTCTTCAAGAAGCACTGATTAGTGCCTCAAACACCAGCAGTCTATGAAATTTTATCCATTTTTAATGTTGGTAGAAACAATGAATAGAGAAGGGAGTGACAGAAGAATTCTCATGTTTTATTTAAGATTTTGTCAACAACATATGACATCTTTGAAACTCTAAGATTACTATGAACAGAAACATTATTTCATAAATTGTTAGATCTCAGATCCATTTATAGTCACATGCTAAATCTTCAGGAAGAGTAACAGAATAATTCTATGTGATTATTCTTTTATACAGATTTTCTTGTTTGGAAAGAAGAGTGTAGGGATTTTGTAATATTTTCTGTCTTTTTTCCTTCCTTGCATTTCTCCTTTATTTTATGGGATATCAGGATGGGCTCACTGGTGGGCTAACAACTAGAACTTTGCCAACATAATGACTTTTAGCATCCCATTCCATCCCTTCCCATTTCTTTTCCTTCTAATATGCTGTATTCTAAATTTTCAAATCAGAAATGCTTCAACACCATGGAAATGTGAAGTCATGCCATCTTTACTTCTTCAATGCTTTTTAATTTTCCTATTACCCAGCTTAGAGTCTATGTTACATAGTAAAAAGTATATATCATGTAATACCTACCATTACATTCTCACTCACCCACTTCAATGTATTTTGTTTTTTCCTTCAAAAACTCAATAGTGGTTAAATACAAATATCCTCCCACTCTGCCCCCTTTGAATAGCTAAGCACCACTGGTTAAAAAATACACTCTCTCAACCCCAGTGTACTTTCACCGATGGCCTTTCTTTCTGCTTCATTCTACACCTTTTTCTACTACCCAAATTTCCATTCTGCCATATCTGTACTCGCTGTCTTAGCCTTCCTTCTAGATACTATTTACAAAATACTTGCTTGCTTTCATCAAAAGACACCCTACTCATTTTGCTCTGAATTCCAGCCCGTCTTTTGCAAGTACATTTTTTTCTGTGATTTTCTTCTTGCTCCCCTGCTGCGTTGATCTTTCCTCATTATGTAGTTGAATGTTCCCCCTTAGTGCCCTGACATACTCTACTTTTTCTGGCTTAACAAGACACAATCCTCGATTGTCTACTTCCACCTTTCCATCTAGTGTTCCATTTCTTTAGTTTTCTGTCTCAATCAAACTTATTGAGAGCATTATCTGAAGTTACTGACTTCCAGTACCTCACCTCTCATTTTCTTCTCACCTGACTGAATTAGGTTTCTGCCTTCGTTATTCCATGAACTACTGCTCTTGTCTAGATAACCGGTGGTCTCCTTATATCATCACAATGGTCACATCTCTGTTCTTTTATTACTTGACTTACCTGCAACATTCACTAAGGTGAATAGTCCTTCTTCTTTAAACACTTTCTTTGCATATCCTCATGGACACACAGCATCTGGTTTTCTGCTATCACAGTGCCTGCTCCCTCTCAGCTTCCTGTTTTGATTCTTATCCCTGATCAAATTCTCTATGTTGGAACACTTCAGGGCTCTGTTCTGGGTCCCCCTTTCTTTTGCCACTTAATATACTTTTATAGGTTACCTCATTCAATCCTTTGCCTTCAAACACAATGACTCCCAAATATCTCTTTATGGCCTATCTTTGGATCTCTAGACTACAAAATTCTGGTGTCTATTTGACATTTCCATACAGATGTCTAAATTCATTTCAAATTAAAAATCAAAAAAATAGAAATATTTATTTTCTCCTTGAACCTGCTCACTCTCCCCAATCATCCTCATCTCATTAGATACAGAAATAAAAATCGAGCAATGATCAAATATTTTAATGATCAAATATTATTTTAATGATCAAATATTTACTATGTGCCAGAACTGTAATGACTGCATTGTATATATCAAATACATTAAATCATTTACTTTTCCAATCTTTATGGTCTTCCTATATACGGTTTTGGTTTTGGTGGGTATATACTAATGTAGAAACGGAGGCATACAGAGGCTAAGTAACTTGCTCAAGGACCCACAAATTATAAGCCACAGAACATGTTTTCAAAACTGAGTATTCTGCTTCTAGAGATTGTGCTGTGCTTTTTATCACTACGCTATATTGTTTGTAACTGTGTGTATGTTCAGTATCCACCAAGTTTTGCAAATCAAAAATCTGCTATAAATAATTCATAAAGGTATGCTGTAAATTCTGACCTCAAAATGCATCCTTAATCTACTCATGGGTTATCACATTCCTTACGACTAGTAAATCAGGATGCTGTTTTCTCTCAGAAGGTATATTGCATTCACTTTTGTACTATTTTCCCTGATTTCAGTACTGTAGCCCAAAATTCATTCTTCACATGAAGTCACAGTAATCTTTCTTTAAAAAAAAAAAAAGAAGAAGAAGAAAAGAAAGAAATCAGCTATTTTTCTCTTCTAGTTAAACATTTCTGGTGATTTCTGAAAAAATGCAACCTTGTTTCTCTGGCTAACAATGCCTTTGTCTGTCTGTTTCCTTTCTCTTTGACCTCTTCTGACATCATATCCTGCCTTGACCACAATTCTTTAGTCACTCTGGATTTCTTTTGCTTTCCAAATAGGCAAAGCTTTTCCCCAAATAAGGTTCTCTCCTCTTGATGTTGCTGGTGTCTTTGAACGTTCTTTCCACTGATTTTGCTTGCCGGTTCCCATTAGCCATAAAGTGTGAGTTAGCCACTTTCTATATTATCACTTGATTTCAAATCTCTGCATAGCATAGTACAACTTGAGATTTTCCCTATTATTTATTTGTCTATTTATTTACCTATCTGTTCATTTATTTTCTCTCACAATTGAAATTAACTTCTATGATAGCCAGGGCCTTTGTGTTTTACTCACTCCTATATTGCTAGCATGTAGAATACTATGTAATGTATAAAAGTCCTAAATAAATATCTTTTGAATAAGTGAGAAAATAATTCAAAAGAAAGCACTTGAAATCATCATTTTAATCTTAGCTCAGACCTCAAAAGTAGATCTTTCACTACTATTTTCCAAAGTATGAAGAAACTTACACATTTTCTTGGCAATCCTCCCTGTACTTCAAAATATTATTACACCACCAATTGAGTTGATGGGTATTTAACAGAAGTTTAGTAAGATTATCATGTGATCACCAAATTATATTTTCTTGAAATATCTAGTCTTCACACGTACACATAATGTATTTATAGAATACAATGACTTAATAATAATTCAGGGTGCTCTGGGGAATCCATACACAAAGGGAATTATTTTCTTTGTCACCCTATGTTAGCTGCTAAAGCAAGGAACACCCAGGTTACTTCTTTGTTAGTACGGCTGTTTGATTTCTCCCAAATGTGTACAAATAAGATAATAATGTATCCAGATTGGTTAACTTTCTCCCTCTCTCTTTTATAAATCCTGCTTTTGACTCTTCATTTCTTGAATTGGCCTATCAGTTTACTGCCTCTCCTGTGAGAATCAATTTGCATGCACACTAAATTTTTTTTACTTATTCTTGACTTCTTCTGAAAGATTTTTTAAATGCCTGTGGTTTCTGGCAAATCATATTTCTTTAGAAGAAAATGTTAAAAAAAAATTGGCAAAAATCAATCAATCAGTCCCATTAAGAAGTATACCATTTCCAGACCTCTATGATGATTTTGCCTCCCACAGCACCTTCTGCTCCATCCCGGGTGTGGCGTCGAACTACCTGGGCCCTGAGTCTTCTATGCCTTCTACTGCTGATTGGATTGGGAATCTTGGGAAGCATATGTACGTATTCCTTCAGCACCTAGAATTGCATGAATTTTACAACCAAAATTTTCTCTTTGATTTGAGACATTAGGGTTATTATAGGTGATGTGTCCAAAAAGGGCACTTACAACTTGGTACATAAACACAGTATTTAGTTTTTTCTCTCACTCCTGTGTAGCAACTACTTCTCTACCCCTTTAATCTGCTCAGTATTATTTCTGCAAAAAGGAGGTGCCAGTTCTATTCAGGGATAAAAATATTTGATTAGCTCTTTTTTTTTTTTTTTTTGATCTGGAGTTTACAGAACCTCGAAGATAGAAATGAGAAAACTGAATAAACTGCAAAATCTCAAAGAAGAACTTGAGAGAAATATTTCTCTGCAACACAGAAGCATCATGAATATTTCCATCACACTGCAAAAGATAGCCACCGAATTGTGTCGTGAGCTATACAAAACCCAAAAAGGTAGCCTTGAATTCCTCTCTGAGTTATTAGACGGTGAACTAAACTTTAGAGTCAATTGAGAATCATTTTGTCAGTAACTAAGGGCCTTTCCTGATGGAGCCGTTATTTGAATGAGGAGATTAAGTATTGCTGCCAGAGAACTCATTGATATTACCTCACACTTAGAAGAAAAATAGAAAAAGGAATAATAACTGTAAGCCCCCAAATTGTCAAGGAGTGACAGTTACCCATAAAACATTACACATTAATGGTGAGGCCAATCCCATTATTTTCATAGGATGCATTTTCTCTTATCTGACATTTACTACTGTTATTCTGAGGCACTGAGGTCAATAGAAGATAGGTCTGAAAGGATATCACTGCATAGGCAACCTAGTTCCTAAATTATAGTCAATGCTTGAGGAGAAAAATAGTCAGTAGGAAAAAAATATTCAGGGATTATATTTGTAGTCTTATGAGCTGTTTGAGCTCCTGAGAAGCCTCTGAAGTATCCAGTAAGTCAGAGAGCTAGAGGTGCTCTTATTGGAGAAGACATGGTTCACGCAGGTATTTTGGGTTGATTCCCCCACATAGAATACTTCTTGTGATTAGATTTTATTGCCAGGGAGGGTTAAAAAATGAAATAAGGAGATAGGAAAAGTAATGAATCATCCTTCAGGACTCCTAAAGTAGGAAGACGCGCTAGACTGGAATCCAGGTGCTTAATTTGAAATCGGTGCTTCAGGTTATGTGTTGGACACATTATAGTGACATGTAACCCGTTGCTGTGGAGTCAGCTCTACTCATGGCAACCCCATGTGTGTCAGAGTAGAACTGTGCTCTGTTTGATTTTCAGTGGCTGGTTCACTAGGCCTATTTTCCAAGGTGCTTCTGGGTGGACTTGAACCTCTGGTGTTTTCATTAGCAGCCAAGTACATTCACCATTTTCAACACCTGGGGACTCCTTATTATAAGGTAGAGATCTAGAATATGGAATTCTTTTTCTTCTCTTTTGATTAAAAAAGAAGAAATACAAGTGAATTTAATCAAAGTAATTCAGAGGTAAAGACAAAAATGACAGAGAATAACAATACAGGTGACATGAAACCATGTTCTTCTTCCAGAGCACAAATGTAAACCTTGTCCAGAGAAATGGCTGTGGCATGAGGACACCTGTTATGGCTTATCTGATGATGCTGAAACATGGCAAAACAGTATAAGCAGATGTTCTGCTTGGAATGCCAGTCTACTGAAGATTACGTCAGAAAGTGTTTTGGTAAGGACCCACGGCTCTCTACCTGTGAGGATGGAAATCCCTTTTCCATCAAAGAATAGAAAGCAGTGGGACGTTTGGAGGGAGAAATATATTAACCCTGACATGATTCTGCCTATTTTAGTTGAGATATCAACTGACTTACCTTTGTGTATCATAGCCAAGATAAGTCGTATTATTCTTTAGCCTAGGACCTTAGGATCACTGGGGTACTTAGAAACTGATGGGTGTATGCATAGATACAACATACCCGGAATACTCAGGTCTTAATATTTCCAACTGGAGCTCTGAAATCAAATCTCAGAACACAGCTTCTGAACATTTATCTAAAAACAGGGAATCTGGGGATTATTTCTAAGGGTTACTAATTCCATAAAAGCTACACAGGCGGAAATTGTTTTCACCATTTTGGGTTTCTTTTTTTTTTTTTTTTTTAATGAAGAGGAAAAGTTAAGATATCCTAGGACAGCAGATGGTTTTGATGAAATAACTATTGTTAGTCCCCATCTGCTTGGTTCTGCCTTATGGCTACCTTATGTAAAACAGGATGAAATGGTGCCTAATCCTGAGCCATCTTCATGTTATGGACATTTTGAGCCCATTGCCATGGCTCCGATATCAATTCATCTCTTTAACGGTTTTCTTCATTTTTGCTGACCCTTTACTTTATCAAATATAATCAATCTTAGAAAAAATCCTATCAGAATGCTCCTTAGAAATGAGGATGACAAGGCTTTGGCTCACTCACACTGGACAGTTTCTCACGAAAGGCCAATGCCTAGAAAAGGTCATCAAAATATGTAAAAGTAAATATTGAGCTGGGATGGCAAAGTCAAATACCAACCATTTATATGGCACTGAGTCTTTGGGTCTCAGGAAAAATGAGTTCTCTAGTAGGTTTATCTATTTATTTTACTTATTTAATGTTTTCTTGGATCTAAATAATCTCTCCACGCTTTTTTATTACTCTGTTTTGATGTCTCAGGAAATAATCATATATTTATTCTTTATGCAAAATTACATTTTCCTAAGAGACTCTGCTTCCCTGCTATGAGAATATTTGTCAATCTTTATACAACAGGAAATCAATCTCTTTCTCTCTCTATCATTCTCAAATGACACATTCATAGTTACTTATTAAAAAAAAAAAAAAGCCTGGAATAAGAAAAAAAAATGTTACTTCAACTGCATTGGGTTGATTCCAAATTCTGTTCTTATAAGCACTCTCGTCTGACTTTGCTGCATTTTTCACCTATTCTTTTTCCGTTTCTATTAACTTAAGTTTACAGTCATTAACTACCTCTTTTGCCCTGGACTGAATGTTTAGTACTCAAATATTTGCATCCTGTAACTTGTGAACTTTCATTGACCCTAACTTAAAGTTATGCATGGAAATGTAGATCCTTTCTTCATGTGAGACAGTACTTCATAGTGTACAAATGCTGGAGGAAATCTTATAGTAAGGGGCACTGTGATGTAGGATCTAAAATTAATGTTCAATATTATGTGCTGCCTTGGTACCGCAGGGGGTGAAGGGGTGAAGGCTCAAATGGCCTAACTGCAAGTTTCCCACCCCCACAGATTAGGTCCATTAGTCAAAGAACACTCCTTGTCACATGGGCTAACATCAGCTCCTGCTTATCCCTGAGTAGTAGGCTAGGTATTTGTTTTCTGCCAGTTCACTGAATTATACAAACAAGCCAATCACATCCTCCCTTAGAAACCAAGGGGCACCCCATCCTTGATAATACAGAGCCTGCCTCCGAAGCCCCTGCTTGTTCACACTGTTCCCGAGTACAACCCCTGTGTAGCCCTGCATGGCAGCTGGTGTCCTCCTTCCCTGAGCTGAGTGCGTGTGACTAACAAACTGCTGCCCATCTCATCTGTGCAGTGCTGTGTGCTGTGTGTTCAGCCATTCCCCTCACCCTAGAGCAGGAATCCCTTCTTCACGACCCGCATCATGAGGAGGTTATCAAAGCAAGCACTCTTTCCATTTCCTGTGATGGTGTTGACAAGTAGTAGTACAATGTTACCTAAAATATGTTACCTTTAAAAAGTAGCTTGCAAAAAATCATGTAAGGAGGTAAGGTGCAGAAATGAGAAAAAAAAATTTTAATCAGATCACCTCTATTTCTGGTAGGAATTTGTAAAACTCCAGAGGTTTAATGACGTTTGGCTGGGATTATCTCCGGGACAAAAGAGATACGACTATATGCTCTTGAAAGACAAAATTAACTCTTCTGACTGGTAAGCCTCATTTCTTGCCAAATTTTTTCTACTTGGATTTGCGTGGAGTTATTTCCCTTTGGATCATTTAGATTCCAATTACAATCAGCTTCGACTGGAACTGCATGCATCAAGAACTCTTTTCTATCAGGCTTCTCTGATGTTTGAAAATGTAGAAAGTTGCAATAAATGTCCTTATTTTGACCAATACTAAGTTTAAGAGCCACATATGGTAGAACTTCAGTGACTAATACTTTCGTCTAAGGAAATTCTAGAGGTCAACAAAATTCACTGTACTCTAACCTACACTAAAAATGAGACGAAGTGCTGGAGATACAAATAGAAGTGAAAGATTGATTCTTCTCTTAAGTTAGTTATCAATTGCATGTGCAGATTGATAAACAATCCAGAGATAAACAGAATAGAATATAATAAATGCTTCAGTAAAAATATATAAAATAACCAAAATAGATTTTAGCTTTGAAATGTGTGTTATAACTGACCTTTCAAAAGGACATTTTTGAGTGAAATATATAGAGACAGTCTAGAAGCGCATTTTAAGTCAAGAGAATGAAGCGAATTTAGCACGGCATATTGCATGCGTGGGCCGTATCTAATATTTTGTTGTGTAATACCTTGAGGAACGTGTTTATGCCTATGCTATTATTAGTGGACTTTTATACTGTATTTGTCCAGCTTGTAATGGGAAAGACACTTCACTGCTTTACATAAAAACGACTCTGAAATTCCATTCTATTTTATAATCCCACCTTTGGGAAGCAGATAGGGTCAGACCAAAGAGAGAAACAGGAGTCTCAAAGTGGTGAATACTGTTGGAAGCCCAAGAGTGAACACTGGTCTGTTAGTTGAGAGAACTAACAGGAGAGAACTCAGCGGCACCTGTGTGGGGTGCTGCCGCACTGAATCTAAGCACTGATTCCTGCATCCTCAGCACAGTGGGTCAGGAGCAAATGCAAGTTTTGCCATTTTGTTTGTTTTTTCCTTCAGAAAGAAATAGTGGGTTTAGGCTTTGGGGTCAGAAAAAAAGGTGGCACTATCTTTGATGGTTGGGCAATGAGAGGACAGAATGGGGAAAGGATATGTAAAAATGGAGGAAGGAAGAATATATGCTGTAAAGGTACTACTTGGAGTGAAGAACTAGAGGCAAAGTAGTGTACGTGTCTGGAGACTATAGATGGAATCTCGTGTTGAGAATATAGTAGAATAATGTGTGCTTAGTTGTAATTATAGCAAATGGGAAGGTAATCCGCAATAGAGTGGAGAACACAGTAGATGTTTCTAATTACCAAGGACTAATGATGCAAAAAAAAAAAAAAATCCTGTTGCCATCAATTTGCTTCCAACTCATAGAAAACCTGGTGGTAAAAAGCTTTAATGAGCTTGGGTGCTAACTGAAAGTTTGGAGGTTCAAGTCCACCCAGAGGTGTCTGAGAACGAAGACCTACTGATCTACTTTCAAAAAATTAATGTACACCTATGGAGTACAGTTCTACTCTGTTACGCATGGGTCATCATAAGTCAGAATTAACTAGAGGAAAAAAATGTATACATGTATAATGAAATAAAAAGGTGGATAAACCACAAAAAATGAAGAAAAATAAAAACGAAAAAAACACAGTGTGGAATAAGTAGTGAACATGGAGCAAGATGAAAGAGTAAAATTAATATATCAAAACAACTGAAGAAAGAAAGCTGAATCCTCTAGAGACATGTTAAAACTGTCAAATGTTCTTAATAAATTCAGTTATAAGTTGTTTCTAAAACATGGTGTCAAAGTATAAAAAAATAAAAAAATAGCAAATACATATCAGGAAATGCAAATAAATAGAAAGCAATCTTATTATAATAATGATATTGTAATATTAATATTATTAACAGGAATTTCAAGTTAAAAGCCAAATATAAGACAGAGAGATATGTGATGACAAAAGGCTGGATTTATGAGACAGTAATAGTCTTAGCATATGTATACCAAACAATGTAGATTCTACATAAGTAAACAAAACAATTTAGTAATTTAAAACTTAATAAATAGAATTATAAAAATAAATTTTACATTCCTCTTTCAGAGTGGAAACAGTTTTAAAGATTAAAAAAGGATCTAAGTAACATTATGAAAATGATTGCTTAAATATAAGAGTAAATTTGCAACATATGAGCAAATATACGGACAGATAGGTATGGAGATATTTATCTAGTCTATAACGTAATTTCCTCAAAGATCAGCTACAAATTTTTCAGAAAACAAACTTCAATAAATTCTAAATTTTAAGATTATTTTCTACTGATAACTTCGGATGAAAATTATAAAATGGGGAAATCTGAACTTGAATTTAAAACAGTTATTGCCCAAAAATAAATTCTAGGCAAAAAGCAAATTTGTTAGAAAAATACATCACAACCAAACTATAAGAAATTGCAGAAACTATACTCAGAGGAAAAGTAATAGTCTTTAATGAGTATGTGATTAAAGATGAAAGACTAATATGAAGGAGCATATAAAAATATGTGCTAGTTAGTTCCATCCTAAGGCACACTAGGAAAAAGTACCTGGAGATCCACTTCCAAAAATCAGCCAATGAAAACCCTGTGACTCACCATGATAGTCTGATCTGGTTGTGCACGGGGTACCATGATTTGGGGGCCAACTAGATGTTAGCTGTGAACAAAAAGAACACTAAACGCTGAAGAGAATAGAAAAAAAATTAAGGGAAACCCTACGCATTTAAAATTGATCAGTAAAATGACAAATCCCAATAAATACAATCAGAGCAACTAGCTATGAATTTGAAAAAAAAGTTAGTATACACCCACCATACAAGGACAAAACTAGAACGTATTGCTGTTAATTATTGTGGAGTTGATTCCAACACAAGGCTACCCTGTGATAGCAGAACTAAACATTGCCAGGTCCTGTGCCATCTTCAAGGTCATGGTATATTTGAAATTATTGTCGCAACTATTGTGTCAAGTCATCTCATTGAGGGTTTCCCGTTTTCACTGGCCCTTATTTGCTAAACATGATGTCCTTTTCTAGCAATTGCTCTGTCCTGATGACTTACCCAAACTAAGAGAGCTGAAGTCTTGCTGTTCTCCCTTTTTTTCTTTAATTTTCTTTATCATACTTTAGGTGAAAGTTTACAAATCAAAGCAGTCTCTCAAACAAAAGGCCATACACACCCTGCCATGTGCTCCCATCTGCTCTCCCCTTAATGAGACAGCACATTCCGACTCTGCACCTGGTATTTCCCATGTCCATTCAACCAGCTCCTGTCCCAGTCTTCCTTCTCATCTTGCCACCAGACAGGAGTCACCCACATAGTCCCACGTGTCTACTTGAGCCAAGAAGTTCACTCCTCACCAGCATCATTATCTCTCTTATACTTCAGGCCAATCCCTGTCTGTACAGTTGGTTTCAGGAATGGTTGCAATCTTGGGCTATCAAAGACTCCAGGGACCAAGATCTTCAGGGTCCCTCCACTCTCAGTCAGACCACTAAGCCTGGTCTTTCTACGAGAATTTAAGATCTGCATCCTGTGGTTCTCCTGCTCCATCAGGGTTTCTCTGCAGTGATCTAGGGTAGCCGGTCACCATCTAGTTCTTTGGGTTGCAGGCTGATGGAGTCTCTGGCTTATGTGGCCCTTTGTGTCTCTTTGTCTCCTATTTACCTTGTGTCTTTGGTGTTCTTCATTCTCCTTTGCTCCAGGTGTGCTGAGACCAATTTATGCATCTTAGATGGCCACTTGTTAGCATATAAGACCCCAGATGCCTCTCGCCAAAGTGGAGTGCAGACCATTTTCTTAATGCATTTTGTTATGCCAACTGAACTAGATATTCCCTGCAACCATGGTCCCCAGACCCCTGTCCCTGCTACTCTGGCCTTCGCAGCTTTTGGTTGTATTCAGGAAACTACTTTTGGCTTAGTCCAGTTGCACTATCACTGTGTTATATGTTGCTCTCCCTTCCCCTAAAAATTTTTTTGTCTACTATCTAGTTAGTGAATATGCCTCTCCCTCCCTCCCCACCCTCGTAACAATCAAAGAATATTTTCTTCTGTGTTTAAACTTTATCTAGAGTTCTTATAATAGTAGTCTCATACAATGTTAATCAATTTCACATTGACTAATTTCACTCAGCATAGCGCCTTCCAGCTTCCTCCATGTTACGAAATGTTTCAGATTCATTGTTGTTAATCATTGCATAGTATTCCATTGTGTGAATATACCATAATTTATTTATCCACTCATCTTTTGATGGGCACCTTGGTTGCTTCCACATTTTTGCTATTGTAAACAGTGCTGTAGTGAACATGGATGTGCATATATGTGTTCGTGTGAAGGCTCTTATTTCTTTAGGGTATACTCCAAGGAGTAGGATTGCTAGTCTATGGTAGTTCTATTTCTAGCTTTTCAAGGAAGGGCCAAATTGATTTCAGAAGTGGCCGTACCATTTTACATACCCACCAGCAGTGTATAAGTGTTCCGATCTCTCCACAACCTCTCCAACATTTATTATTTTGTCTTTGGGATTAATGCCAGCCTTGTTGGAGTGAGATGGAATCTCATTGTAGTTTTGATTTGCAGTTCTCTAATAGCTAATGATCATGGCATTTCCTCCTGTATCTGTTAGCAGGCTGAATGCCTTCTTTAGTAAAGTGTCTGTTCGTATCCTTTGCCAATTTTTTAATTGGTTATCTGCCTTTTTGTTGTTGAGTTTTGGCAGTATCATGTAGACTTTAGAGGTCAGATGCTGATCGGAAATGTCATAGCTAAACACTTTTTCCCAGTCTGTAGGTAACCTTTTTATTCTTTTGGTGAAGTGAAGTCTTTGGATGAGCATAGGTGTTTGACTTTTAGAAGCTCCCAGTTATCTAATGGAAACCCTTGTAGCATAGTGGTTAAGAGCTACGGCTGCTAACCAAAAGGTCAGCGGTTTGAATCCACCAGGTGCTCCTTGGAAACCATATGAGGCAGTTCTACTCTGTCATATAGGGTCACTGTGAGTCAGAATTGACTCAACGGCAATGGGTTTGATTTGGTTTTAGTTATCTAATATCTCCTCTGGTGTTTGTACAACGTTGGTAGTATTTTGTGTACTGTTTATGCCATGCATTAAGACTTCTAGCGTTTTCCCTCTTTTTTTTCCTTCCAAGGTCTTCATCATTTTAGATTTTATATTTAGGTCTTTGATCCATTTTGAGCTGTTTTTGAGCATGATATGAGGTACGGGTATTGTTTCAATTTTTTGCAGATGGATGTCCAGTTATGCCAGCACCATTTGTTGAAGAGACGGTCTTGTCCCCATTTAACAGACTTTGGGCCTTTGTCAAATATCATCTGCTCATATGTGTATGGATTTATGTCTGGATTCTCATTTCTGTTCCATTATTCTATGTATCTGTGGTTGTACCAGTACCAGACTGTTTTGACTACTATGGTGGTATAATAAGCTCTAAAATCAGGTAGTGTGAGGCCTCCCACTTTGTTCTTTTTTCTTCAGTAATGCTTTACTTATCCGGGGCCTCTTTCCCTTCCGTATGAAGTTGGTGATTTGTTTCGCCATCTTGTTAAGCAATGTCACTGGTATTTGGCTTGGGATTGCGTTGTATCTATAGGTCACTTTGGGTAGAGTACACATTTTTACAATATTGAGTCTTCCTATCCACGAACAAGGTATGTTTTTCCACTTATATAGGTCTCTTTTGGTTTCTTGCAGTAATGTCTTATATTTTTCTTTATATAGGTCTTTTACATCTCTGGTTAGATTTATTCCAAAGTATTTGATCTTCTTAGGGGCTATTGTAAATTGTATTGATTTAGTGATTTCCTCTTCGATGTTCTCTTTGTTGGTGTAGAGGAATCCAACTGATTTATGTATGTTTATCTTGTATTCTGATACTCTGCTAAACTCTCCTATGAGTTTCAGTAGTTTTCTTGAGGATTCTTTAGTTTTTCTGTGTATACGATCGTGTCATCTGCAAACAGAGATACCTTTACTTCTTCTTTGCCAATATGGGTGCCCTTTGTTTCTTTATCTAACCTAATAGCTTTGGCTAGGAGCACCAGCCCAATGTTGAATAAGAGTGGTGATAAAGGGCATCTTTGTCTGGTTCCCATTCTCAAGGGGAATGCTTTCAGTCTCTCTCTGTTTAGGGTGATGTTGGCTGTTCGTTTTGTATAAATGCACTGTATAATGTTTAGGAATTTTCCTTCTTTTCCTATTTTGCTGAGAGTTTTTATCATGAATGGGTGTTTGACTTTGTCAAATGCCTTTTGTGCATCAATTGATAAGATCATGTGGTCTTGACTTTTGTTTTATTTATGTGATGGATTACATTGTTTTTCTAATGTTGAACCATCCCTGCATCCTGGTATGCATCCCACTTGGTGCTGGTGAATTATTTTTTTGATATGTTGTTGAATTCTATTGGGTAGAATTTTGTTGAGGATTTTTGCATCGAAGTTCATGAGAGATATAGGTCTGTAGTTTTCTTTTTTTGTGTTGTTGTTACCTGATTTGGTATCAGGGTTATGCTGGCTTCATAGAATTAGTTGGGGAGTATTCCTTCCTTTGCTCTGCTCTGAAATACCTTTTGTTATTAGTGGTGTTAACTCTTCTCTAAAAGTTTGGTAGAGTTCTCCAGTGAAGCCATCGGGGCCAGGGCTTTTCTTTCTTGGGATTTTTTTAATTACTTTTTCAATCTCTTCTTTTGTAATGGGTTTATTCAGCTGTTCTGTCTCTGTTTGTGTTAGTTTAGGTGGGTAACATGCTTCAAGAAATTTGTCCGTTTCCTCTAGTCTTTTAAATTTGTTACAGTACAGGATTTCATAGTATTCTGTTATGATTCTTTTAATTTCAGTTGCAACTGTTGTGATATCGCCCATCTCATTTCTTACTTGGTTTATATGCTTGGTCTCCTGTTTTTCTTTTGTCAGTCTGGTCCGTGGTTTATAGATTTTGTTCATCTTTTCAGAGAATCAGCTTTTGTTCTTGTTAAGTCTTTCAATTGTGTTTCTGTTCTCTATTTCATTTAATTCTGCTCTAATTTTTACTATTTGCTTCCTTCTGGTGCCTGAGGGTTTCTATTTTGCTCTCTTTCTATTATTCAAGTTGTAGGGATAATTCTTTGATTTTGGCCCTTTCTTCTTTTTGTATGTGTGCATTTATTGAAATAAATAGACCTTTGAGCACCGCTTTAGCTGTGTCCCAAAGGTTCTGACAGGAAGTATTTTCATTCTCATTGGATTCAATGAAGTTCTTTATTCCATACCCAATTTTTTCTTTAATCCAATTGTTTTTGAACAAAGTATTATTCAGCTTCCATATGTTTCTTTTCACTGATTTTTCTGTTATTAACTTTTAGTTTTATGGCTTTATGGTCAAAGAAGATGTTCTGTAATAGTTTGGAGTTTTGGATTCTGTTAAGATGTGCTTTTTATCCTAATATGTGGTCTAGTCTAGAGAATGTTCCATGTGCGTTGGAAAAGAAAGTATTTTTGACAGCTGTTGGGTGGAGTGTTCTCTATATGTCTATGAGGTCAAGTTGGTTGATTGTGGCATTTAGCTCTTCGGTGTGTTTATTGAGGTTCTTTCTGGATGTTCTGTCCTTTACCAAAAGTGGTGTGTTGATGTCTCCTACTGTTATTCTGGAGCTGTCTATATCACTTTTCAATGCTGTTAGAGTTTGTTTTATGTATCTTGAAGGCCTGTCATTGGGTGCATAAATATTTAATATGGTAACATCCTCCTGGTATAGTGTTGCTTTAATCATTAAATATTGTCCTTCCTTATTGTTTGTGGTAGATTTATGTTTGAAGTTTGTTTTGTCAGAAATTAGTATAGCCACTCCTGCTCTTTTTTGATTGTTGTTTGCTTGGTATATTTTTCCCCATCCTTTGAGCTTTAGTTTGTCTGTGTCTTTAAGTCTAAGGTGTGTCTCTTGTAGGCAGATTATAGATTTTTTCTTTTTTTTTTTTTTGCCCATTCTGCAGCTCTCTGTCTCTCTATTGGTGCATTTAGTCCGTTTATATTCAGCATGATTATAGATAGGCATGAGTTTAGTGCTGTCATATTGATGTCTTTTTTGGTGTGTTGTTGACAGTTTCATTTTTCCACTTATTTTTTTGTGCTGAGCAGTTTGTCTTTGTAAATTGTGTTTTCCTCTTTTTCATTGCTGTTGATTTTGTTTTTGCTGAGTTTTTATGTTTTTCTTCTATTGTATTTTTATGTGTAGAATTTTTAGTCTGCTTTTTGGTTACTTTAATATTTACCCCTATTTTTCTGAGTGTAAACTGAACTTGTATATCCCTATATCAATTTGATTTCCTCTCCGTATGGAAGACCTATGACTGGGTTATTTAGTCCCTCCTTATTAATTTAATGTTGTCATCTTTTACATAATGATATGGCTGATTCCCTGTTTTGAGCTTTTTTTTTTCAATCTTGATTTATTTTTGTGATTATCCTATCTGGGTTTATATGTGGTTGCTCTGTCCTGAGTTCTAGTGTTGTGTTGATATCTGATATTATTGATTTTCTAACCAGAGAATTCCCTTTAGTACTTCTTCTAGTTTTGGTTTGGTTTTTGCAAATTCCTTAAGCTTCTCTTTATCTGGAAATGACTTAATTTCACCTTCATATTTCAGAGGCACTCATGCTGGCTATATGATTCTTGGCTGGCAATTTTTCTCCTTCAATGCTTTATATATATCATCCTATTGCATTCTTCCCTGGATGGTTTCTGCTGATTGGTCTGAGCTTATTCTTATTGATCCTTCTTTGTAGGTAAATTTTTCCTTATCCCTGTCTGCTCTTAAAATTTTCTGTTTATCTTTGGTTTTGGCAAGTTTCATTATAATATGTCTTGGTGACTTTCTTTTGGAATCTACCTTGTATGGGGTTCAATAAGCATCTTGGATAGATACCCTTTCATCTTTCACGATGTCAGGGAGGTTTTCTGCCAACAAATTTTAAACAATTCTCTCTGTATTTTCTGTGTTCCCTCCCTGTTCTAGTACTCCAGTCACTTGTAGGTTATTTTTCTTGATACAGTCCCACGGGATTCTCAGGGTTTTTCATTTTTTAAAATTCTTTTATCTGTTTTTTCTTTGACTATATTGTTGCCAAGTGTTTTATTATCAATCTCACACATTGTGGCTTCTACATCCTCAATTCTGCTCTGCTGACTCTCTACAGAGTTGTCTAATTTGGAAATTTTATTGTTAATCTTCTGAATTTCTGTTTGCTCTCTCTGTGTGGATTCTTGCAGCCTAGTAAACTTTTCGTGATACTCCTGAGTAATGTTCTTTATACCCTCAACTGCTTTATCTGTGTTCTCCTTGGCTTGTTCTGCGTTTTGACCCTTTTAAAATACACATGGCTTTGAAAATATCCCCTCCCCCCAAAAAATATTAGGCTACTAGAGTGGGATAACTTGACTATTATACCCTTTGAAGCACTAATGTTCTGTTACCTCATGACTAGAGCTATTACCAGGTATATGATCCTAGGAGTCCATTCACTATTCTTGTATGGATTCAGCTCAGGTGTCCTGGTAGTCTGTCACCTAGTGTGTGACGCAGGCTCTCATCTATGATCTTAGAGGAGCAGTGGCGATTGGTGTATGTGCATGTTTTTGGTAGCAGCAGTGTGTCACACTTTGAGGAAGGCAGGGGCTGACAACTTTCCCCTGAATGTCTGTGAAGGCACATGCCTGTTTTCTAGAGCACTTACTGGGTGGGCTCTGCAGCTATACCAGTGTTTTTAAGTGTAAGATCTGGCAGGTACCACTTATCCTTGAAGCCCTGTTGCAGGTGGATAGGTGGTATGGGTGGAGCCTCCAGTTCAGGCCCTAGCTGTGGGTAGCTAAGGGCCGTGTTTAACAGACGGAGAGGTATCAGATGTCAAAAACCTGACTCTCCACCACAGAGCTAAAACAGTTATAGTCAGACCTCAAACAGATTCGCCCTTGCAATATAACAGCCAGATCTTATCTGATGTAAAGGGGGCCACCTGGATCTATGCAGGGGTGAAGACAAAGTCTGCGCCTGGACTGGGGCCACTTTTGCTCTGAGTTTCCAGATTAGGGGAGTCAGCAGAGTATTATTTCCCCATTTGTTAACTTGTTCCTTCTCTAAGACCAGCGGAATCCCTCAGGGAGTGCAGCAGGACCTATTTCAGGCACAAGGATATCGACTGTTAATGAAGCTAGACGGGGCCGAGGGAGGAGGGATCAGATAGATAGGAGAGAGTTCTTTCAAAAGGAGGAGCTATTAGATCTGTGCAGTAAATTAGGCAAAATCATTTATCTTGTGCTGAGAATGCTGTTTTATATCAGATTCCGGAGGCATGTGTAGATTTTGTGTGCTGGCTCCATGTTCATGCTCGGGGCCAGGGCTGCAGTACCTCATTTACCTTCTTTCGCCGAAGAGCCTTGTCCTTTATGCCACCGCCATCCGCACGGCTGTCATAGCTGGGGTTGTGTGGTATGCCTCTTTGCTTGCTTTCTTTCCTTGAAGCAGCCATGTCTCAAAACACTACTGCCAGTCCCGCCACAGGGGAATAGAGACTGTAGCACTGCCGCTGACTCGCCATCTCCTTTCGGTTTTTGTACCTTCTCTCCCTCCCCCTGTCACTTAGTCCAATTTTTTAACGTTGCCTTTGATGCTTAGAGTTCATATCTTGCCATGTATATAACTGACTCACTTTTTTTTTCCTTTGGTCTTTGTTTTATGAGGACCAGTGGAAGTGCCTGACTACTCTGCCATCTTGGCCCTGCTTGTATCCTCACTTCTAAGGAGCATTCTGCTTCTCCTTCTAAGACCAATTTGTTTGTTTTCCTGCTACTGGGTCTCTGCTGCCTGGTCTCTGCTGCCTTTAGTGTTACAGCTTGCTCTTTGTCTTCATCTCCTTTTTCCAGGAGCTTCTCAGAGCAGGGATCCCAGTTCCAAAGGATGATCTGGCTCTTCTTCCATGGTGGATGTAGGATCCACTCTCATGCCTCTGTGGTGGCTCATTGTAAGCCCAAGGGGATGGCAAAAATGACCAATCCTGTTGCTAGACCTCAATTAACCTTTCACACAGTCAGTCCCAGTCATTTGAGGCGGAGTGACAAGATCATGGCTAGAAAGGCCACAGAAAAAGTGATCCATCTCAAGTCAAGGTATAACAATTTTCTGAATATGCCTTTTTGTATACTTTTGACTTTTAAAACTATCTTGTACTTTAGATTAAAAAAATTCACAGTGATTTCAAAAAATAAGACAAAACCCCTCCTATCCACTCTTTTGATTAAATGTTCCCAAACCAAAGACAAGATCATTATAAACATGTATTGAACTGTGCTTATAAGTTAACATTTCACAGTTGTATGGATTAGAATGTAACTTTGAGGACTAAGGTGCACCTGACCCAAGCCATGGTATTTTAATTGCTCATACACTTGCAAAAGCTGGACAATGAATAAGGGAGTCAGAAGAATTAATGCCTTTGAATTATGCTGTTGGCAAAGAATACTGAATATACCATGAACTACCGGAAGAATGATCAAATCTGTCCTGGAAGAAGTACAGCCAGAATCCTCATTAGAAGCAAGGATGATAAGACTTCATCTCACATATTTAGTATATGTTATCTGGAGGGGCCAGTCCCTGGAGGACATCATGCTTGGTAAAGTAGAGGTCTAGTGAAAAAGAGGAAGCCTCTCATTGTGATGAACTGACACAGTGGCTGTAACAACTGGCTCAAACATAATAACAATTGTGAGGATGGGGCAGAACCAGGCAGTGTTTCCTTCTATTGCATGTAGGGCTCTTTCTGTTCAAACAGAGTTGACAGCATCAAACAACAACAACATGGATTAGAAACTCTGAAACTATTTCATGTGAATTCTTTTTGTTGTTGTTAGGTGCCCTCAAGTCAATTCTGACTCATAGCGACATCCCTCTCTGTACAACAGAATACCACCCTTCTGCACCATCCTCACAATCGTTATGCTTAAGCCCATTGTTGCAGCCCCTGTGCCAATCTATCTAATTTAGCATCTTCCTCTTTTTCACTGACTCTTTTCTTTACCAAGCATGATGTCCTTCTCCAGGGACTTGTGCCTCCTGACAACATGTTCCATGTATGTGAGACAAAGTCTCACCATCCTTCCTTTAATAAGCATTCTGGCTGTACTTCTTCCAAGACAGATTTGTTCGTTCTTCTGGCAGTCCGTAGCATATTCTTCACCAACACCATAATTCAAAGGCATCAATTCTTCCTCTGGCTTCCTTATTCATTGTCCAGGTTTCACGTGCATATGAGGGAATTGAAAATGCCATGGCTTGGGTCAGACACATCTTAGTCCTTAAAGTGACATCTTTATTTTTTAACACCTGAAAAATTTCATTTTTGCAGAAGATTTGGCCAATGCAATGCATCATGTGAATTCTAGCATTGAGCAAATAAGTAAACAATAAATTTATTTTGGAAAGTAGGAGCCAAGTTTCTTTCTTTCACAGAAGAGAATGATGAATAAGGAAAGCAGATAGGGTAGTGCAAAACCTTTGGTGTTAGATTTGCATGGTAGGCGTGGTTTTAAAGATAGATTGGTAGATAGACAGCAAGCACATACTTCTACTCTGATTCTTCCATTGTTGCTTGCCAGGGGCTCCATTTAACACCCCTTTTGCCACAGACACTTGAATATCATTGGATTTGCTGGATCATAAACCCCACATATTACAGAAGCTTGAACTGCAGTCTAGATCTGCTGACATACCTTCTATTGCTCTTATTTCTATTGTAAATTACTGTTTCTATTGGTGATTCTGTACTTGAGTCACCTTAGTGCATTCAAATATGGTATATGTTGCCTCCAAATCCTAAAAAAACGTTGTGCTGGGTTTTTTTTTGTTTGTTTTTGGAGATGATACCTTGACATGCTCCATACCACTGAGTCCCCCAGGAACTACAATGAGATGGTAGGCCCTTGAATTATTGTGGAGATTATCTCTAACTTTCTAGCTAATTGCAGCTCATCAAGCTAGTGTGATATTTTGTAAAATGTCTAGGTGATCTAGATCTCTGTGGATTAAATTATTTGCAGAATGGAGGAATCATATAGTAATGAGACCAAATATAAGGAGCTATGTTTAATTGCTTCAGTAAAGATTTGATGTCTGAGAGAGTATCTGATTAATTTTAGTGTAGTTTATTCCCATTCTCCAAGATTCATGTGACTCTTGTATAGTCCAAATAAGTCAGTTAAACAGGGATGAGTTAGGTAGCACATTCCTTCATTTTCAAGACATTGATTGTTGCATTAATCTACTATATACCCAGGGTGCTGGTATTACTTTAGGTTAACTCTCTTTATAGAGAAAAGAAGTTCTAGGAGCTTTCACTTGGCCCTTCTATCGTAACAGCCCTCACCCTGTAAGAGAACCAACGTGGGGATTGTGCCAATTGCCAAATTGTTTTATTCCAATTATGCATTCAGAAATCAGAGAAATAATCACAGGGCGTATCCCTTTACTAACCGGGCATACTGGTAGCCACACATGAGCCAATATTCCATCTATCAACTGACTACCTACCATAAGTTGCCATTGGGTCTAGTGATTCACATTAGTGTTTTGGAGTTTACAGGAATTAGCATCAATTCAGTGTCTCATTACTCCTGATTTGTTTGAGAATCCCTCCTCCCCAGCCAAAGTCATTGGAATGAGTGGCTCCAGGTCTCTTTGGGGAAGTCTTGGAAGAATAATTATGGTGCATCCTTGCAGTAAAGCTATAGGATCCTTCCTAAGCAGTCACAATCTTCTTTTCAATTAAAGAGCTATGGGCCTGTGAATTGGCTTAGGTCAGGAAACAGGATGAGAAGTTGTAATTCTCAACTGTGAAACTGAAATCAGGTTTTCAGACACCAGAAAAAAAGGATTTTCTGATACCCCTATCTTTCTCTAGGTGTACGGGGTCAGATTACCCAGTAAGCAAGGTAAGTATGGGCTTACTGTATGCTTACTTACTAATCTGGAGTGAGCAATTTCACATGGGAAATCTATGTGGTGTAACCCATGTGAAATTGTTCACTACAGATTAGTAAAGCACAAGTATGCCCATGCTTACCTTGTTTCCTGGGTAATCTGTCCCTATCAGGGATTGTAAATTTGAAAAAAGGCTCTGATCCTGTAGGAAGGTGCTGTGGGATTGGGAGAGAGACAGATGCCAGGCATGCCTAGAAGTAGAATCTTTTTTTTCTTTCTTTGATATCTAGGTCTGTATTTAATGAGAGATACGTGGACTATATATAGAAAACTAAACCACTTGAAGCAAAGTTATAAAACAAAACATGAACTATAAGAAGCCATCTGATGTTCCTAGATGGAAAAATTTTATATTATTAAGAGATTAAATCTCCACTAGTTAATTTATACACATTTAGTCCATTGCTACTGAGAATCGTACTAGGATTACTGGTTGTTCATATTTGATTAATTATAATTTGCAATTAGGCAAATGCCATTGTAGTTTTCTGAAAGAATTGAAGCTTTATAATGGAAATTTCTTTGGCAGGTACTAAAAACTATCAAGTTATTGGAATATTAAAATCTGCTGCCCTTGAGTCAAGCCCCTGTGATACAGAGTAGAACCCCGTGTGCATCATAGGATTTTCTGGCTGTCATCTTTAGGGAGCAGTTCACTAGGCATTTCTTCTAGGGCTTTGCAGGTGGATTGAAACCACCAGCCTTTAGGTAGGCAGCTGATTACACCCCACTTGTGCAACTCAGGCTCCTGTAACTAAGATATGGTGACAGAAAAATAGATAAATGGAACAGTTTAACTTAGACAAAAAAGGTATCCAGGGAATTTAATAATGGTTAGACATTGGAATTTCAGATTATTGGGAAAAAAGGAAGTACAAAATAAGTTAGCAGGCACAATTAGTTATTCAGTTAAATGAAAACATATTTATACTTCCTCTTAATACTTCAAATAAATTAAAAATGTAAATGGAAGCAATACATTTATAAGACACTAGAAAAAATATGAAGAGCCCTAGTGGTACAGTACTGAGGCACTCGGCTGCTAACCGAAAGGTCAGCAGTTAGACCCCACCAGAGGCCCCGTGGAATAAAGACGTGGCAGTTTAGAAGCAGAATCATTGATGTGTTGAAAGAATGTGGAATTTTTCATTACAGATGATCTGGTAAGCAAGGTAAGCACTGTGCTTACCTTCCCTTTAGGATAATGTATTCCTGTGTATTTATCTCCCTGGGTAGTCTAAATGGTTAAGCTTTCAACTACTAGATGAAAGGTTGGTGGTTCGAACACACTCAGAGGCACCTCGGCAGACAGGCCTGGCGATCTGTTTCCAAAAGGTCACAGTCTTGAAAATCCTGTGGAGCAGTTCTGTTCTCCACACATTGGGTGGTTATGAGTCAAAAGCAACTCAATTGTATACAACAAAAACAACAAATACACACACACACACACACACACGTATGTAAACCAAAAACCAAACAAACCTATTGCTGTCAAGTCAATTCTGCCTTATAGCGTCACGATAGGACAGGATAGAACTGCAGCATGGGGTTTCCAAAGAGCACCTGGTAGATTCAAACTGCCAGCCTTTTGGTTAGCAGCCTTCAGTATGGATTACACCTCAACATAAAGAAAACAAAAATCCTAACAATTGGACCAATAAGCAACATGATGATGAACAAAGATTGAAGGTGTCAAGGATTTCATTTTACTTGGATCCGCAATCAAGGACCACGGAAACAGCAGTCAAGAAATCAAACAGTACATTGCATTGGGCAAATCTGCTGCAAAAAACCTCTTTCAAGTGTTAAAAAGCATAGATGTCACTTTAAGGCATGCCTGACCCAAGCCATGGTGTTATGGATTGCCTCATATGCACATGAATGCTAGACAATGAATAAATAAGACGAAAACAAATTGATGCCTTGGAATTATGGCATTGATGAAGAATATTGAATATTTCAAGGACTGCCAAAAGGACGAACAAATCTGTCTTGGAACAAGTACAGCCAGAATGCTTATTGGAAGCAAGGATGATGAAACTTTGTCTCACATATTTTGGATATGTCATCAGGAGGTGGAAACCATGGTAGCATAGTGGTTAAGTGCTACAGCTGGTAACCAAGAGGTCAGCAGTTTGAATCTGCCAGGCGCTCCTTGGAAACTCCATTGGGCAGTTCTACTCTGTCCTATAGGGTCGCTATGAGTCGGAATCGACTCGACGGCAGTGGGTTAGTTATTGTTTGGTTTTCATCAGGAGGCACTAGTCACTGGAGACAGACTTCATGCTTGGTGAAGAAGAGAGTCAGTGAAAAAGAACCTCATCAAGGTGAACTAACAGTGACTACAACAATTGGCTCAAGCATAACAACAATTGTGAAGATGATGCAGGACCAGGCAGTGTTTTGTTCCGTTTTACACAGGGTTGCCATGAGTCAGAACCAACTCCGTGGTACCTAACAACAACACACTGTTAAATTTATATTTGATTATCATGAATAAGACTGTGGTTACAAGCTGTTTAGAAGTTCACCAATTCTCAGGCCATGACTTAAATGGGAGGTAAAAACCCTGAGCTTATTATTTTCTTTCTGTAAGTGCTCCTGTGCACTCGGGAAATTCCATCCCACACCATAGTCCTCGTAGTTGTCATTATTAACTTAAGATTTAGTGCAGCACGACTGGGGCTTTCAAGGCACTTGCTTCAGTTGGTACTTCATCACAATTAATCAGAGATTATACCCTGATTAATGGTGATGCCGCTAAGGTTTCTTGGATCATTAATATCTCATTTTCCACTGGCAAGGAGCTGAGCACTGGGCTGAAGCTAACTTGAACAAATTAATCCCCAAATCACATCTTCATGTGTCTATCTCCACAGGCCACTCCTTTAGCAATTCTTTATCATTCAGGGTTAATTCAGGAAATGGAAGTGATCACCAGCAATTTGAACAGGATAAACTGAATGCTAAGAATTGTTAACTGGCGAGAGGAGATTACCTCTAGCAAAGAAAGAGCTCTAGAGCTGAAATCCCTGAGAGATGAGGGCCCAGGGAGCAGTTCCCAAAGAAAGTACTTGAAACTTATGGGAGGGTCCCCACCCAAGCCTGAATTTATGACTTTCCCACCCTTGGAAAGGGTGTGTTTGTGGCCTACTAGATGTCAGAGAAGCTCTCTGAGTTCCTGCAGGCCAGGGCTGGCAAAAAGAAAGCCTCCTGCTGGTGAAACTCCATGTATCCATTAACTGGAATGTTGCAAACACTCATTCTTAAGGACTCTCTCTTCTGAGGTGTTAGCAAAACTACTTGGGAAATCACCTGCTGCAGTATTGGGGTGAATTTCAGGGAAATCACTCATCGGATTCCAACAAACTGGATGAAACCTCTTCCACTAAGAAGCTGCTCCCTGGAGATCTAGCCAAACTCACAGGGCAGTTGTTTAAGGAAGTACTGACACAATTTCCAGGAGGGTGTATTGCACTGTGTCTCCAGCATACAACTGGCAAAAAGAATTACCCGCAAGTCACCCTGTCATAGGAGCAAAGGACAAAATCATCAAAACCAGGAATTAATTCCCTTCTTTGTCCAGTGCCCCTGAAACTCCCTGTACTAACAAAGGCCATGGGGAAGTATCTGCAGTGTCCTAAAACAGGGCAAAAAATGGGTGGATTTGGGACTGAAAGGCTACAAATTGAAAACTAGCACTTGGTGTATTTAATTATAAAAATTCCTGAGTATTTTAGAAATTTTCTTTTTTTTCCATTGAACTTGAGTTATTTAAGAGTGCATGTGCTTCACATGCAAGTATATGGGGGAATTTTCACATATCTCCCTTCCATTATTCTCAAAATTAATTAGACTTTGATCCTAGAATGTTGTCTGAATATTACATATTATTTTATATTTGTTGAGAATTGGTTTTTTGCCCACTACATTTACGAAATTTATAAATATCTTGATTGCCTGAGAAAATGTGTGCTTTTAGTGTTAATAAATGTAGGATTTGTATAGGTTGATTAGATCAACTTTATTAATTATGAGGTTTAAATCTTCTACTTTTTTTTTGGTTGATCAATGTCAGGGAAGTATATTGAAATTTTTCACTACAGCGGTCTTAGGTTACGTTCTATCTGTACTTCTGTCATACATACTGACACTCTTTAAGTTTATCCACGTTTACTTTTAAATTTTTGTTATATTGAAACTTACACTGGTTCTATCTTTTTTGTTTAATGTTTATTTTGTCTGATATTAATTTAGTTTCACTGATATCATTGTGGAGCCCTGGTGGCAAAGTGGTTAAGAGCTCAGGCTGCTAACCAAAAGGCTGGCTTTCAAATTCACCAGCCGCTCTTTGGAAGCCCTATGTGGCAGTTCTACTCTGTTCTATAGGCTCGCTGTGAGTTGGAATCAACTCAATGGCAAAGGCTTTGGATTGATATCATTTTAGTTAATATTTGCATGATACCTTCTTTCATTTGTTTATATTTGACATTTCTGTGTCCTGATGCCTCAGTTGTGTCTCTTTTAAGTATTTTTACTGTGAGCTAAATGAGCCTGTTCCAGACCGGTGGAACATCTCCCGAGCTCTGTATGAAACCCAGTATATACCGTATCTGTTACTTTTGTTTGTGTTTTGGGGAGGGTGAATTAGCTTTCTCGTCTCTGCAGCTAGTAAGGATTACCAGCTCTATGGTTACTTCCCATGAATTATTATTATTATTTTTTTTTTCTGGATTACTACATGGGTGATTGGCTTATTTAAACATAAATTGTTTTCATTTTCCTCGTAAAGCTCCCAATCTCAAGTAGGTCTATCCGGGTCTCTGAATCCAGTCCACTTATCTCAAACGAGATGTATCAAATGAAGTGCCATTTGCTGATCTTGCAGAGTGTGCTATCCTCTTTGACAAAGTCTGTACTCAGGCAGATCTGCCTGTAATTTGTTAATACAGGCATCCTCTGTTTGTGTCACCCTTTAACTCGGCCCGGTTTTCATATCATCTGTCTTGTGCGCCTAGCTTATAAGCGTGAAAGTATATGATATATATCTATATCTGAAATGTATATCTATAACATTTCCCCACCTTATTGCTATTTTTGGATGTTTTTCTGGAAGGGGTTGGTGATCAATGTCATCTGTACTGTGTCACCACAAATAGGAAATCTCCCTCTTGAAAATTCAATCATGGAACTTATTTAGTATCTTAATCCTTATTTATTGGCCCAAGTATTGATGTTATATTTCTCCAAATGATAAATATCTCAGTTTACAAGTTTGGCTTAAATGCATAGCCCCTGATCACTAATCTAGTCTAACCAATAACCAGTTGCCTTTGACACGATTTTGTCTTACGGGGACCCAATGTGTGCAGAGTAGAGCTGTGCTCCATAGGTTTCCTGTGGTTGGCTTTTCAGCAGTAGACCACCAGACCTTTCTTTTGAGGAGCCTCTGGGTGGGTTCAAACCACCAACCTTTAGATTAGTAGCCAAGCAGCTGTTATTCAGAACTTCATAGTAAAATGTCCGAAACTGGCTAGAAGGAAACACCACTTGGGGAATCTTATGCAATAGCACTCTTCTATATCATATTAGACAAGAGGGTGGGTGAGCTAATCCTGGAAGAAAGGGACAGCAAATAATCCAGGTGTAAGAAAGTGGAGAAGACAAAAGAAACAAGGAAGTCTTTGACATTGTGTAATTGTGGATTAAAACAAGTAACGTGGACATCCTTGATACTGCGAACAATAACGCAAATTTACTGTAGACAGTTCAGACCTTAGGAGCAAAAATGTCATGTTGGAAAGGTAATTTTTTGTTAATGTGTTTCAGGTGTCTGACTTGCCAACTATAATTGTCTATTTTCTCTTTCAGGTTTACAGTAAACACAGACCACTTAAATGATAAATACTGTGGATATAAAGCCACCACATATGTTTATTATGATGACTGTACTGCAAGAAAAACATTCGTATGTCAGAAACTGGCTGATAAAGTGAAGATTGAAATGCTTAGTATTCCAGAGGAAAGAGGGTAGTTAGTGCAATTTTTTGGCTCAGCTAATATCCTGTAGTTGAAGGCAACTTTAGAGAGCAGGTATATCCTGGGATATACAAGAAGAATAAAGATGTGGTAAAACTAAATTTCTACCTTTTCCTTAACATTTACCTCTTCAAATTTCTTCTTTCACTTCATATTCTTAATGAAAGGAATGAAAATTCATAATTTGCAAATGCTGATGAGCATAACTACAGTGTTTTCTAGTCAGAAGACAGGAACATGAAGCTGATTTTCCCCTTCTTTTCGTTAAATAAGCAAGATAAATACCAACCTTATAGAAAATCAGAGAAAATTAAATCCAAGAACATATTGATTTATGTATATTTATGAGTCAGAATTTTCTTGACAGCAATGGGGTTCTTTTTGAAATATATATATAAATTATGTGTATATAAATATGTATTGACCAATTGGGGCTCACAGTAATTCCAGGATGATTCAATATTTTGATAGAAAGAGTGGAAGAGGAAAAAAGGATCATTTCTATAAATATTGAAGCATTTGATGCAATTCAACACTCAGTCATCATAAAACCTATCAGAAAACTAGAAGCAGAAGACTTCCTTAATCTAATAAACTGTGTCGACCTTAAAAAAGTGAAGATAACAAAAAGCCTAAGGCTAAGATCATACACCTCTTGGTAAAATTGTCTTTGTTTTTTTTTGAGTTCTGGACAAGATAAAGATAGTCATTACCATTTCTTTTATTTAATAACCTCCACTGTGTAATTTTTTTACTGTGTAATGAAAGACCTAGTTATTGGAATAAGGCAAGAAAAAGAAATAGAAAATATAAAAATGTACAAAGGAGGACCAAGAACATTTTTATTTTTAAATAATTGTGTACATTAAAAAGTCCAATAGAATATATGAAATATTTAAATAAATCCATTTATCAGAATAATGGGATAAAATCTCTATAAAAGTCAGTCATATTTCTATATATTAGCAGATATAAGTAAAATTAAAAAAAATAATACCATCTAAAAAAACATTCAAAACTTAAAATAGCACTAACTCAAATAAAAGTGAGATAAAGCTCTACATGGAAAAATTGCACACAATCTGCAGTCATTCCCCAGCCCAAAGTAACATCCCTTACCCAAGGATTTCAATATCTAATGACTGGTAAGCATGGAGGAACAATGACTCTGCCCTTTTCCCCGACGTAGAGCCACTTTGAAAAATAATCCCAGCACCAGAATTCCTCATAAACCAAAACCAGTTGCCTTCAAGTCAATTCCAAATTATGCGACCCCAACTGTCGGAAAGTGGAACTGTGATCCACAGGGTTTTCAGAGCTATGACCTTTCAGAAGAAGATCACCAGGCTTTTTTTTCCATGGCACCTCTAAATCAAACCAACCAAACCTGTTGCCATCAAGTCGATATCTACTCATAGGGCACCTCTGGATGGGTTCAAATCACCAACATTTTTGTTAGTAGTAGAGAGCTTAACTGTTTGTACCTCCTAGGAATGCTCAGTAGAGACAGTCAAATACTCCACTGAGAATATATCATTTTCCCTTCTGCCCAACCCTGCTGTCTTTCCTTCCCTTCCTCAGGTAGTGAGCCCAGGCACACTCCACAATAAACCCCCCACAAGTTCATTTCCATCAAAAAGTTTGCTTCTAAGGGAACCAAACCTGTTACAGTGGGTGGGAAGAATGGTCCAAGAAAGCAGACTTTAAGCAGAAATACGGGCCATGAATCACCTGCTGCCCAGCTGACAATGAGGAGGACCCCATTACAGGTATGAGGCACAGTTACAGACTGATTGTGAAAAATCCTACCAGTGGTGAACTGGGTTGATGAACCAGTGGAAGGGAATGCACTGTTGTTGTTTTAACTGGCATTAAGCCAGTTTTGACTCCTAGTGACCCCATGTGACAGAAAAGAACTTCCTCATAGGGTTTCCTAGTCTTTAATCTTTATGGAAGCAGATCTCCATGTCTTTCCTCATGGAGCTGCTGGATATGTTCAAAGCGCAAAGTGTTCAGTTAGCAGCTGAGTACTTAATTATTATACCACCAAAGTATTTGAGAAGTATAGGAGGGAACAGATAAAAAGTAAAAGGACAGTGGAATTAGCAGTTGTTTCTAAGCTCAATTAAACGCAGACTGAAAGTGAATAATCAGAAAAGAAGAAGAAGACAGACAGAAAGCCTTCCCCTAGAGCCAATACCCTGAATTTGGACTTCTAACCTACTAGACTATGAGAAAATAAATTAAAAAAAAAAAAAAAAAGCTAAGCATGAATGCTGTCAGGGTATCTTATAAAGTGACACATCTCCTGCAATTAGAGAACAAAGCGAGCTGACAACCAGATCAAGAACTTAATAACATGAGTTGTAGAGCTTCAAAGAATGTGAAAATTTTAACCTAGGCCAACTTGCTTTGCCAAGGTTAGGGCCCTTTATCCTTTGCAAGGGTTAGGAAAACCTTTGCAAAAGTTTTATTGGTTAGGGAAGCACGAAAACCTCTTGGTTAATTTCCCTCAAGATCTTTATCTACAGCTCTTTCTGAACTCTCCGAGACTAGAGAAGTTAACTACTCTCCCCTATTAATAGCTAGCACTCTCCCCTTGCTTGAAAACAACGTAGAGGCTTTTCACTAAAAGTTGAGGTTCAGCCCCCTTAAAATCTTCACCCACCTTAGCTCCTACCCACAAGGGAAATAACTGGGCAACCTGGCCAGGGAGAAAAAAAAAAAAAAACAACCAGGAATTGCAGTACTTGGCCAACATGTCACAATAGCAGGAGTAGGGAGAGTACATATGCCAGAGTGCAGACAAAGGGCGGGGGGCAGAACATTAGATACCCACCACTTGTGGCAGAGTTGGCTCCAACTCATGGTGACCCCAAGTTGTGTCAGAGTAGAACGGTCCTCCATGGGATTTTATTTTCTTTCTTTTTCTCTTCCTTTCTTAATTTCTTTCTTCCTTCCTTCTTCTCTCCCTCCTTCACTCCTTGCCTGTCCCTCACTCCTTGCTCACCCTTTTTTTCTTTCTTCCTCTCTTCTTCTTTTTAGGAGGAGAAGAGGCAGCTGCTTCTTTGCATTTGTTGTTGTTAGTTGCCATGCAGTTAATTCCAACTCAGGGTGATCCCATCTGGGTTTTATAGCACTGTTCCATAGGGTGTTCAAGGCTGTGACCTTTCAGAAGCAGATCACCAGGCCTATCTTCCAAGACCCTTACGGGTGGGCTCAAACTGCCAACCTTGCAGCTACTAGTTGAGCGCTCAACCCTTGGAAATGCCCAGGGACTCTCCTACATAGGACCTTCAGTGACTGAGATTTTGGAGGTAGATTGGTAGGTTTCATTCTGGGGCGCCTCTGGGTGGACAAAAACCTCCAACCTTGTGGAGGGAGGGAGCGGGCTGTCTCATTAGGGAGAGAGTCATTGGGAGTGTGTAGCAAGGCGTATATGGGTTTTTGTGTGAGAGACTGACTGGATTTGTAAGCTTTCACTTAGAGCACAATAAAAATTATTTAAAAAAAACCTCCAACCTTTTGGGTAGTAGCTGTCACAGATTGAATTACCAAACCAAACCCAGTGCCATCGATTCTGTTCCGACTCATAGTGATCCTATAGGACAGAGTAGAACTGCCCCATAGAGTTTCCAAGGAATGCCTGGCAGATTCAAACTGCCGACCCTTTGGTTAGCAGCCGTAGCACTTAACCCCTATGCCACCAGGGTTTCGGTTAAGTCCCCCCAAAAATGTGTATATCAACTTGGTTAGGCCACGATTCCCAGTATTGTATGGTTGGCCTCCATTTTGTGATTGTAATTTTATGTTGAGAGGATTAGGGTGGGATTGCAACACCACCCTTATTCAGGTCACCTCTCTGATCCAAGATAAAGGGAGTTTTCCTGGGGTGTGCCTAGTACCACCTTTTATCTCTCAAGAGATAAAAGGAAAGGGAAGCAAGCAGAGCTGGGGACCTCATACCACCAAGAAAGCAGCACCAGGAGCAGAATGTATCCTTTGGACACGAGGTCCCTGTGCCTGAGAAGCTCCTCAACCATGGGAAGATTGAGGACAAGGACCTTTCTCCAGAGCTGACACAGAGAGAAAGCCTTCCCCTGCAGACCAAGTCCTGAATTTTGACTTGTAACCTACTAGACAGTGAGAAAATAAATTTCTCTTTTTTAAAGCCAACCACTTGTTTTATTTCTGTTATGGCAGCAATAGATTACTAAAATAAAATTTGGTACGGAGAGTGGGGTGCTGCTCTAACCAAAAAAAAAAAAACAAAAACAAACCAAACCCAGTGGTGTCTAGTTGATTCCGACTCATAGCGACCCTATAGGACAGAGTACAACTGCCACATAGAGTTTCCAAGGAGCACCTGGCAGATTCAAATTGCCAACCTTTTGGTTAGCAGCTGTAGCACTTAACCACTACACCACCAGAGTTTTCGCCCCTCATAATATCTCTACTTAATTCACCATTCTGATCTATATAAAAACCAGAAGGATCCTGGAGGATGTCCTTGAACTAACAAAATCCCAAACGAGTAACAAGTCCAAATAAAAGCTCTAATGCCAAATAAGTTATCTTTGCTAGAGCAGACTATCATGGCCTCAGGTATATGGTATATGACCACTGATCTGAGAAAATTTTTTTTCTTCATTTCTACTAGAACAATAAGTCAAAACAGCTTACATTCACTCGGAACGGACCCTAGTGCATTAGACAACATTCAAAAGTAACTTAGCATAGAGTTTTAGCCTTGTAGGTATATTGATACATGTAAGCTGGGCTTCCTAAAAGTGTTTTTTCTGTTGTTGTTGTTATAACTAACTACGGGGATATTTTTATAAAAAATAATAACAAATTTCTCCTGAAACACTGCACAAAAATTTTATAGACAGTCATTTTGGTGTTACCCACTCTGACAGCATCATTCAGTGCAGTCTGTACCCCTGAGCCCATTGGTGACACTGCTGGTCACTGACTCGCAATTTCTTACCTCTCATTTTCTTTTTTTTTTTTTTTAACTTTTATTAAGCTTCAAGTGAACGTTTACAAATCCAATCAGTCTGTCACATATAAGTTTACATACATCTCACTCCCTACTCCCACTTGCTCTCCCCTTCTTGAGTCAGCCCTTTCAGTCTCTCCTTTCGTGACAATGTTGCCGGCTTCTCTCTCTCTCTATCCTCCCATCCCCCCTCCAGACAAGAGTTGCCAACACAATCTCAAGTGTCCACCTGATGTAATTAGCTCACTCTTCATCAGCGTCTCTCTCCCACCCGCTGACCAGTCCCTTTCATGTCTGATGAGTTGTCTTTGGGGATGGTTCCTGTCCTGTGCCAACAGAAGGTCTGGGGACCATGGCTGCTGGGATTCCTCTAGTCTCAGTCAGACCATTAAGTTTGGTCTTTTTATGAGAATTTGGGGTCTGTATCCCACTGATCTCCTGCTCCCTCAGGGGTCCTCTGCTGTGCTCCCTGTCAGGGCAGTCATCGATTGTGGCCGGGCACCAACTAGTTCTTCTGGTTTCAGGATGATGTAGGTCTCTGGTTCATGTGGCCCTTTCTGTCTCTTGGGCTCTTAGTTGTAGTGTGGCCTTGGTGTTCTTCATTTTCCTTTGCTCCAGGTGGGTTGAGACCAATTGATGCATCTTAGATGGCCGCTTGTTAGCATTTAAGACCCCAGACGCCACCTTTCAAAGTGGGATGCAGAATGATTTCATAATAGAATTATTTTGCCAATTGACTTAGAAGTCCCCGCAAACCATGTTCCCCAGACCCCCGGCCTTGCTCCGCTGACCTTTGAAGCATTCATTTTATCCCGGAAACTTCTTTGCTTTTGGTCCAGTCCAATTGAGCTGACCTTCCATGTATTGAGTATTGTCTTTCCCTTCACCTAAAGCATTTCTTATCTACTGATTAATCAATAAAAAACCCTCTCCCACCCTCCCTCCCTCCCCGCCTCGTAACCACAAAAGTATGTGTTCTTTTCAGGTTTACTATTACTCAAGATCTTATAATAGTGGTCTTATACAATATTTGTCCTTTTGCCTCTGACTAATTTCACTCAGCATAATGCCTTCCAGGTTCCTCCATGTTATGAAATGTTTCAGAGATTCGTCACTGTTCTTTATCGATGCGTAGTATTCCATTGTGTGAATATACCACAATTTATTTACCCATTCATCCGTTGATGGACACCTTGGTTGCTTCCAGCTTTTTGCTATTGTAAACAGAGCTGCAATAAACATGGGTGTGCATATATCTGTTTGTATGAAGGCTCTTGTATCTCTAGGGTATATTCCCAGGAGTGGGATTTCTGGGTTGTATGGTAGTTCTATTTCTAACTGTTTAAGTTAACGCCAGATAGATTTCCAAAGTGGTTGTACCATTTTACATTCCCACCAGCAGTGTATGAGAGTTCCAATCTCTCCGCAGCCTCTCCAACATTTATTATTTTGTGTTTTTTGGATTAATGCCAGCTTTGCCGGTGTGAGATGGAATCTCATCGTAGTTTTAATTTGCGTTTCTCTAATGGCTAATGATCGTGAGCATTTTCTCATGTGTCTGTTGGCTGCCTGAATATCTTCTTTAGAGAAATGTGTGTTCATATCCTTTGCCCACTTTTTGATTGGGTTGTTTGTCTTTTTGTGGTTGAGTTTTGACAGAATCATGTAGATTTTAGAGATCAGGCGCTGGTCGGAGATGTCATAGCTGAAAATTCTTTCCCAGTCTGTAGGTGGTCTTTTTACTCTTTTGGTGAAGTCTTTAGATGAGCATAGGTGTTTGATTTTTAGGAGCTCCCAGTTATCGGGTTTCTCTTCATCATTTTTGGTAATGTTTTGTATTCTGTTTATGCCTTGTATTAGGGCTCCTAGGGTTGTCCCAATTTTTTCTTCCATGATCTTTATCGTTTTATCTCATTTTCTTTTTAACTGACTGAATTAGGCTTCTGTCCTCATTATTCTGTGAAGCATCTGTCTCGTCTAGGTCACAAGCGATGTCCTTGTCTCATCCCAATGATCACATCTCTGTTCTTTTATTACTTGAATTCCCTGCCACATTCACCAAGTTGAGCAGCTCTTCTTCTTTAAGCTCTTCCTTTGCATAGCCCCATGGACACACTCAGTCTGGTTGTGTGCCATCACAATATCTGCTCCCTCTCAGCCTCCTGTTTGGACTCTTCTCCTTGGACCAAATGCTGTATGTCGGAAAACTCCAGGCTCAGTTCTGGGTTCCCTTTTTTGTGTCACTCAATATATTTCTCTAAGTTAACTCATTCTATCCTTTGTCTTCAATCATCATAACTCCCAAATGCCTCTTTACAGCCATTCTTTGGATCTTCAAACTCAAATACTAAAATATCTAATTGGCATTTTCACATGGAGCTCTAATTTCATTTCAAATTAAAAATGGAAAAAATAGAATATTTTTTCCCCTAAACCTGCTAACTTTCTCCAACCACTCTCATCTCATTAAATACACAAATAAAAATCTGACAACGATCAAGTGTTTTCTTTGTGTTGGCACTGTTCTAAGTATATTCTCATTGCAATCCAGTTAATTCCAACTCACAGAGACCTTATAGGAGAGAGGTGCACTTCCACATAGGGTTTTCAAGGCTGTAATCTTTATGGACACACACTGCCACATCTTTCTCCTGAGGAGTATCTGTTGGGTTCAAACCACTGACTTTTCAGTTAGCAAATGAGCACTTAACTACTGAACCACCAGGGCTCTTTTCTATTAAATCATTTCATTGTGATTAATTTATGCTCTTCCAATTTTTACCCATGTAAAAATTGAGATAAATAGAGGTTAGGTAACTTGGCCAAGAGTCCACAAGTGATAAGCAACAGAACAAGAATTGAAGCCCAGGCATTCTAGCCCTAGAGACTGTGCTGTGCTTCTTACCACCATCCTATGTTGCAGTGGTTAAGAGCTCAACTGCTAACCAAAAGGTCAGCAGTTTGAATCCACCAGCTGCTCCTTGGAAACACTATGGGACAGTTCTACTCTGCCCGATACGGTCACTATGCTCAGAATCAATTCCACTGCAACCTTTTTTTTTCTTGTCTTGCTAATAAAAGTGTGTTTTCATTATCCATCAACTTTCTCAAATCAAAAATCCCTTATAAACAATTCAAAAATTTGTGCTATGAATTTTAACATCAAAATATATTCTTAATCTTTTCATGGGTCATCACAACACTTAATACAAGTAAACAAAGTCACTATTCTCTCTCATATGGTATATCGCATTAGTTTTCAGGCTATTTTCCCTGATTTCTGTGCTCTCACCCTGAAATTTGTTCACCACATACAGTCACTGTGGTCTTAAAAAAAATAATAATAAACCACTGTTATTCTTTCCTGATTAAAAGCTTCCAGTGGGTCCTCCTTCCTCTGGCTAACAAATCTAACCTCCTCCCTCTGGCTAACAGATCTTACCTCCTCCCTCTGGCTAATGAAACCTGTGGGTAATCTGTCTTCCACTTCTGTTTGAACTCTTCTAACATCATATCTCACCTTCACCACAATTTCTTAGTCATTCTGGCTTTCTTTTAGTTTTCAAATAAGAAAAGCTTTTCCCGAAATTAAAGTCTTTGAACTATATGTTATTTTTCTTCTCTCTTTTTTTTTTTTTTAATTCTACAAGCTGGTTCGAAACTACCACTTTCTATATTATGACTTGGTTTCATATCTCTGTATGTCATAGTACAACTGCATCGTCAGACCATTTTGACAGTCAGTAAATATAAGAATAGGATTTTGGAGTCAGTGTCTTGCCTGTCCTGCCAAGAGTAATTCTTTATTTTTCTCTTCCAGGTACATAAGAAACAAGGGACATTTAAATGATAAGATATATTGTGGATATATTTTTGGACCATGTATTTATTACGATGACTGTATTAAAACAAAAAAATTCGTATGTGAGAAACTTATGAGTCCTGTGAAGACTGAAAGTACACTGAGGATTAAAATTCCAGAGGGAAGAGGGTAGTTAGTACAATTATTTTGCCCCAGCTGATATCTTGTAATTGAAGGCAATTTTAGGGAGCATAGACTACAAAAACGGAATAAGGATGCTGTGAGACTAAAATTTCTAACTTTTTCTTAACGTTTCCATCTTCAAACTTTCCTCTTTCTCCTCTTTTGCTATGTGAAAGTAACATAAAGTCATAATTTATCATCTAGATATACTCCAGACAGTGATGAACATAAACACAGTGTTTTCTGGTAAGAAGACAAGAATGTGAAGCTCATTCCCCCTCCTACTCTTCCTAAAATAAATAGGATAAATACCAACCTTATAGAGAATCAGAGAAAATTAAACCAAATAAACATAAAAGGAATAAAACATCATTACAAATTAGGGTTTATTCCAGTAATGCCAGATTGATTTAACATTGAGAAAGACAGAGAGAGAGAATAAGTTCATTTCTGTAGACCTAGAAGCACCTGATGAAATTCGACACCCAATGATGATAAAATCTCTCAGAAAACTGGGAGCAGAAGGTCTCTCTAATTTAATAAGGAATATGGAATCGACTCGACAGCAATGGGTTTGTTTTTTTTTAATTGACATTCGTTGACTTGACAGCAACAGATTTTTTTTTTTTTTTTTGGTTTATGGACAGTAAATGCAAACAAACAAAACCCAAAAGCTAACATCATACTTTTTATTTTTTGTTAGATGTTGTCAAGTCAGTTCTGACTCATAACAACCCTCCCTATAACAGAAGGATATTTGCCCAGCCCTACACCAGCCTCACAATTGTTACTATATTTGAGTGTACTCTTATAGCCACTGTGCCAATCCACCTTGTTGAGCATCTCCCTCTTTTTCACTGACCTTCTGCTTTACCATGCATGATATTCTTCCCCAGGGACCGGTCCCTTTTGATCACATGTCCAAAGTAAGTGAGATGAAGTTTCACTATTCTTGCTTCTAAGGAACATGCTGGCTGTACTTCTTCCAACTTGCAGTAAGATGGTGACTTGTTTTTCTTTTGAGATCTGAAACAAGATAATGATAGCTGTTATCAATCCTTCTTTTTAACAAGCTCCACTATCTAGTGAAGGTTCTAGCCAATAAAATAAATAAGAAATATCAAAATGGGAGAGAAACAAACAAAACATTTTTGTAAACGATATGCTGGTGTATATTAAAAATCCAACACTATTAGAATATCTAAATATTTTTTTAAATATTAGAATGCATACACACATTTATCAATATCACTGGATAATATTTGTATACAATAATATGCTAATGTATATTGCTGCTAAAATTTTTTTTATATATATAGGCAGCAAAAAAAAAAGGACAATTAAAAAGCAATACCGTTTATAACAGTACACAAAAACAAATGACAATAAATTAAAAAAAAATCTGTTAAATGGCTGCAAGAAAAAAATTCCATGCAATGTGGTCGCTTTGTCAAAGTAACATCCACTTCCCCCATATTCTCCGTATCTCCCTCCGTTTCCGGTGACTGGTAAGCATGGGGTAAAATCACCCTGCCCACTTGTCCCAATGTGGGGAAACTCTGAAGGGCGATCCCAGCTTCAGAATTCTGCCCCTGCCCCCCAAAAACAACTTATCGCCCTTTAGCAGATTCTGACTCATACGCATACAGACCCTGTAGTAAAACTGCCCCAAAGGGTTTCCAAGGCTATAATTCGTTATAGAATTGCATCGCCACGTCATTTTCCCACGGAGGGGCTAGTCCCTACAAACTTTCGAACTTTCAGTGAGCAGCCAAGCCCTTAATCATTTAGCCAGGAGGGCTTCTTTAGAATTCCCCATTTAAAAAAAAAGAAAGAAAAACTATTGCAATCCAGTCAATTCCGACTCATAGCGACCCCATAGGGCAGAACGGAACAGTTCCATGTTGTTTTCAAGGTGCAGTGATGGATTTCAACTGTGGGCCTCCCGGTTTGTGGCCAAGCTCTAAACCGCCACACCACCAGGGCCGCAGAATTTACCATCGAAAACCAAAACCGAACCCGCTGCCTTAGAGAGGATTCCAACTTATAGTGACCCTATAGAACAGAGTAGAACTGCCCCATAGGGTTTCCAAGGAGCAGCTGTGGGATTCCAACTCTCAACCTTTTGGTTAGCTGCCATAGCTCTTAACCACTATGCCAGCAGGGTTTCCGAATTCCGCATAAAGACAGCCAAATGCTTTCTTTAGAATACATCACTTATCAATTTCTCCTTCTGCACAGACTTCTTTCTTTTCTTCTCTTCCACAGGTACTTAAGCCCAGGCACACTGCACAATAAACCCCCTACAAGGTCATTTTCATCTAAGAGTCTGCTTCTCGGGGAATTAAACCTATTACAGTGGTGTAGCAAGAAAGGCCCAAGAAAACAGACTTTAAGACCTGAATCACCTGCAGCCCAGCTGGCAATGAGGGACTCATCACTGGTAGTAGTGGAGAAAATAGGGCCCAGATAAAAAGCTGTATCATAATTGTCAAAAATTCACAAGTGGTAAACTGGGATGGTGAACCAGTGGAGGATGTTAAACTAAATAGTGAGAGGTATTAGGAATTTCAGATACATAAGGGGAGTGAGAACTATATAGACAGTGGAATTGTGTGGTTGTTGCTAAGCTCAACTAACATATCGAAAAGTATAATGTAAGACTGAAAGTGAGCAACCCAGCAAAAAGGAAAAAAAAAAAAAAAAGAGTTTTGTGAACGTTGTGAGGGCATCCTGTAGAGGGGCTCTCACTTCATGAAGTTGGAGGACAGAGAAAGATGAGAACCAGGCATATGTCTTAATAATAAAAGTATCAGAGCTCCAAAGAATGTTAAAATTTTAACCAAGGCAAGCTTGCTTTTCCAGTATTAGGGTCTTTGGCATAAAAGGGGACATCTTGGTTAAGGACCCCCAAAATCTTTCTCCACAGATTTTTCTGAACTCTCTGAGATTGCAGAAGGGAACTGTGATGTTGTTTTGGGTGACTGAAAGTCAATTCTGACTCATAGCAACCATATAGGACAGTGTAGAACTGTCCCATCAGGCTTCCTAGTCTGTAGTCTTTATGGGAGCAGATACCCAAGTCTTTTCTTCTACAAAGCTGCTGGTGGGTTAGAAGTGTTGACCTTTTGGTTAGCAGCTGGGCACTGAAGCACTGCATGACCAGGGCTGCTTCTCTGTATTAGGTGCTAGCACTCTCACTTTGCTTACACACCATGTAGAGGCTTCTCACTACAAGTCAAGATTCATCACCCTAAAAGTCTTCACTGACTTCTCCTCCTGGTCACAAGGCAAACAACCAGACAACCTGGCCAAGGACATTCTGGGCCTCATAAAAAAAGAAAGAAATTGCAGGACCAAGACAATATGTCCAACAGGAGTAGGGAGAGTACACATAGGACTAGCTTCTCAGGCTGCTGGCTCAAGGGCGGGGGGGAGGGGCATAACATTAGATAAGAGAGAGTTTATTGATTTGGGGACATGTTCCTAAGATAGAGTCTTTAGCAACCTGGCAAAAACTCTGGGATAAGGTGCAAACATTCTAATAGGATTGCTTCTAGAAGAATGAAAATATGAATGGTCCGCACTAAACAAGGAAGAAATGCCATAATTGCCTTGGCAGAAAAAACAGAGGAATAAAACGTTCAAAGATGTAGCAGTATTAGAGTGGGTATATTATATGCTGGTAGGTTTCCTAAACCCGTCAGAGGACTGAATTCTATGTAAGGTCTGTAGAATGCAAACTCTTCCAAAGCAATAATGCATGTACTGGCTATAGGGTCACCATCCTGAGGAAGTTGACTTCCTTGGTATGACTCTCCTTTGGAGACAAGTGCAGGGTTGCATTCCTGCAGAGAAGCAGCTTCCACAGAAACAATGATTCCAGAAAGACAATGGTGTCTATGGAGAAAGCATTTCCCAGAGATACAGCATCTTTCTCAAAGGCAACAGGTACCACATAATCTGTGTCCTCCACAAAAGGGGAAAATTTCACAGGACTCACCAAGAGCTCCCCCTTTGTAGTCCCACAAATGGAGGTCAGATAAACACGAATTCTTGAAATGTTCCCTCTCCCAAACTGTAGCAGGCTAAATAGTGGACACCCAAGGATATAGCAGGTAAGAACTTAGCAAAAGGTCAGCAGTTTGAATCCACCAGTCCCTCCTTGGAAACCCTAGGGGACAGTTTTACTATGTCCTATAGGATCACTATGAGTTGGAATTGACTTGATGTCAACAAGTTTGATTTTGGTTTTTAAGGATATCAGGGCTTAATTCCTGGAAACTGTAGATGTCACCTTATCAGGAGAAGGGTCCTGGTAGATGTGCTTAAGTTAAGGATCTTCAGATGGGGAGATAAACCTGGCTAAAATCCACCAGGTGCTCCTTGGAAACCCTACGGTGCAGTTTTACTCTGTCCTGCAGGGTTGCTGTGAGTTGAAATTGACTTGACAGCAACAGTTTTGTTTTTGGTTTTTTTTGGTTATGTGTGACCACAAAGGCTGAAAATGAGTGATGTGACCATAAATCAAGCAATGCTGCCAACCCTTGGCAAGAAATCGTTCTCCCATAGATCCTCTAGAAGGAGTATGACCCTCCCTACACCATGATTTCAGCTCACTGAAGTTGATTTTTGGACTTCTGGCCTCCAGAACTTGAAGAAGTAAGTCTCTGTTATTAAGCCACTAAGGTTTTGGTGGAAATTCTGGTGGCATAGTTTTTAAGAGTTTAGCTGCCAACCAAAAGGTCAGCAGTTCGAATCCACGGGGAGGTGCTCCTTGAAAACCCTATAGGGCAGTTCTACTGTGACCTGTAGGGTCACTGTGAGTTGGAATTGACTCGGAGACAATGACTTTGTTTTTCTCTTTTTTTGGTTTAAGCTTTGGGTAATTTGTTATGTCACTCATAGGCTAATAAACACACAGGCCTTCCAAGATCCAGATTCTTCCCCACTGTAAATCCTCTATAATGTCCCTTAGCGGCCCCTCCCCACACCACACAGTTGCAGTGGCTGCTTCTGTGACTGAACACTGGCTGATGCAATTGTCCTGGGAACCAGATTAAGGATAAAATTATGGGATTTTTTTTTTCTTTTAAATATCCAGATTTAAAATCATCAACGACTCAACTCCACTCTTAAATTGGACACTGACACTCTACGGTATGCGTAACAAAAATGCGCTTATGTTACCACTTATAGTCACCTGAAATCAAGTGCTTATTGAAGGCCAGGTTTTGGAAGACTAAATGTCAGCAGCAATAGAGTATAGCATTAGAGTGTAAATGGAGCAGAGCTTGACAGAACTTTCTGGAGTATGGTAATCTTCTGTATCTTCACCTGGTTATTACATACGGATGCATACACACATTAAAACCCATCATCTGTTGCATATTCTTCAGTTTTATGTTCTTAGCTCATGGACCATACAAAAACTGAGTGGAATTGGTCATGGATTGTTAACCCAGGTTAAACATAATAAATAAATAAACTAAAAAAAAAAAAGTTGCGTAAAATATAAAAGATTTATACACTCTACACAAGTAGGATTTATCCCATAAATGAGAAGATAGTTCACTGTTTCAAACTAACTGACATAATTCTTTATATAAAATGGTTAGAAAGGGACATATGATTTTGTCAAATGGCATTTGATGAAATTCAATAATCAATATGATTATGCCCTATCTAATAAAGTAGAAATGAGAGAAAATTACTGAAGTATGTTAAATATTAGACAAAAACCACAAAAATAATCATATTGAGAGGCATAATGCTGGTGATCTATTCTAAGACAAGGATGCATACTACAAGTACTAGTAGTCTAATTTAATCTGAATGTTTCTAGGTAATGCAATAAAAGGAAAAATGAAAATATCAGTATTGCATTGTATATGTTGTTGTTGTTCGGTGCCATCAAATCAATTTGAACTCATAGGGACCCCACGTACAACAGAACAAAGCACTGCCTGGTCCTGCACCATCATCACAATCGTTGTTATGCTAAAGCCCATTGTTGCAACCAGTGTCAATCCCTCTCATTGAGGGTCTTCCTCTTTTTCAGTGACCCTCTACTTTACCAAGCATTGTGTATCTCCTGGGGCTGATCCTTCCTGATAACATGTCCAAAGCAAGTGAGACATAGTCTCGTCACCCTTGCTTCAAAGGAACATTCTGGTCATACAACTTCCAACACAGATCTGTTCCTTCTTTTTGCAGTCCACGGTATATTCGATATTCTTCTCCAAAACTGCAATTTAAAGGCATCAATTCTTCTTTGCTCTTCCTTATCCATTCGAGCAGAACAAGGGGATACTGTGTGGCTTAAAGTCAGGAAAGATGTGTGTCTGGGTTATCTCCTTTCATTGTACTTAATCTGTACGATGAGCTAATAATCTGAGAAGCTAGATGAACGAAGAAGATCGTGCCATCAGGATTGGAGGAAGACTAATTAACAATCTGCAAAATGGGGATGACACAACCTTGTTGGCTGAAAACTAAGACTACTTGAAGTACTTATGAAAATCAAAGACTATAGCCTTCAGCAACACTTCAACATAAAGAAAATAAAACTCTCACAACTGGACTAATAGGCAACACCATAACAAAGGAAGAAAATGTTGAAGTTGTCAAGGATTTCATCTTATATGGATTCGCAATCAATGTTCATGGAAGCAGCAGTCAAGAAATCAAACAACCTACTTCACGGAGCAAATCTGCTGCAAAACACCCCTTTAAGGTGTTGAAAAGCAAAGATGTCACTTTGAGGACTTAGTGCGGCTGACCCCAAGCCATGGTATTTTCAATCACCTCATATGCAGACAAATGCTGAACAATGAATAAGGAAGACCAAAAAAGACTTCATGTCTTTGAATTATGGTGTTGGTGAAGAATATTGAATACACCATGGACTTCCAGCATAACGAACAAATCCAGCTTGGAAAAAGTACAGCCAGAGTGCTCCTTAGAAGTGAAGATGGTGAAACTTTGTCTCATGTATTTTGGACATATCAGAAGGGGCGAGCCCCTGGAGAAGAACATCGTGCTTGGTAGAGGGTCAGTGAAAAAGAGGAAGACCCTCCAGGGGATGGGTTGACACAATGCTGCAACAATGGGCTCAAACATAGTAAAGACTGTTAGGATGGTGCAGGACTGGGCAGTGTTTCATTCTGTTGTACACAGGGTCGCCATGAGTTGGAACCAACTAGACCACATGTTACAACAACAACCCGATTGTTCAAAGTCATCCCAAAATTTCTTTGGTTCACAGTTGGGTATCATTTGCTACTGTTTTATGCTTTTTTCTTTGATTGTCTGTCTTTATTTCTCTGTTTATATCATATCCTTAGGATTTTGAGATCCTCAGTCATATTGTTTATTCTGTGGTGTGTCCTTTTCTTTCAGAGCCCTCCTTCCCAGAATCCTCAGTTCTCCTGCTTCATTCTGAAAGAGTGGTTTGCAAGGCCTGCTGCACTATTCATCCTGGGACTTTCATCACTGCTCTCCTGGGCATTGTCATGAGCATAGGAGCCATATCCCATGCCCTTCACTTTTTTGGTTTATTCCAACTTTTGCTTAATTGTTATTTTTTCAATGGGTGCTAGATTCACAAATTGGTCAGTTTAGACATAGCCAGTGATGAAGCGTTTCTGACAAAGAGGAAAGAAAAAGGTTAAAGAATTCTGAACAAAGAAACTCACCTGAATCGCCAATTGTGTAGGAAGTTACTGGAGTGGATCAGGGACTCCAGAGGTTGATACATGAATTAATTCTTATTCATGTCAGATGAGGACACCCAGGATTTGATATATTTCTAACCTTGCTTAGAATTGGCAAGGGATTCGTTTTGGGCCAGAAATTGAAAATAGGGAACATATTATGAAGAAATAGAAGGAGAGAGGAAAGATAAAGAAAACAGAAAACCTTTAAAATGGTAGTGAAAATAATTACTTTTAGAAATTATTCTGACTCGAATTATGATTTCAGGAAATAATAGAGATGGTAGGCACAGTACCATAGTGGGAAATTAGCATATTTTTATTGAATAACAAAGGTCTTGAGATCTTTGCATGGTATAGTCCTGATACCTGGAACACTCTTCCCCTCTAACACCGGGACTTGTTTTTCATGTGATTAATGTCTCTGCTCAAAGGTCAACTCTGCAGGGAGGTCTTCCATGAACACCCTATTTTAAATAACCCTTCCTTCCTTCCTTTGTCACACTTTCTTTTATCTTGTTTTAGTTCTCTTCATAGTACTTATCACTACTTAGCAGTATAATTTTACCCTTGGGAAATATATATATATATATCATTGTATATTTACAAAGAAATATATGTAGCATAGAGTGCAATCACCATTAAGAGAAATATTTTTCTACAATTTACTCTGAAATAATGCCCAGCACATAGTAGGCATTCAATTAATATTTGTAGAATGAAGGAATAAATGAATGTTTCTGAAGCCCTAAGTAAAAATATTGATTTTCCTTTTCAAGGTTAAATTGGCAAAGTTCAGCTATGAAATAAAACGCATTGCCCTTAGGTTTACGAAGACAAAGTTTATTATATTGGATTGGGATGTTTATCTGTACCTGTAAGAAGAAAGCAGGTGCCTTGGCGATGAGGTGAACAATTACACAAGTTTTCTAAAAGAAGTTTATGCTATCGACAGATTTTTATCTAGGTTATTTCGTGACAATCAAAGCACATTTGGAAGGATGGAGAAACAATTGTTAAAGGATGGAGACCTTTAACTATGTGAAATTCTGAGCTTCACAGTAAGTCTTGGTTTTTTTTTTTTTTTTTCCATTTCATCAAGGTTTACAAATGAGAACATGCTTTTCCTAAAATGTGTATTTTTATATTCGATTTGTTAACACTAAGTGAAATATTCCTAAACTTCTGGCTTTTCAATGTTTTTATGGTACCCCATTTTTATCCAAACACACTGCATCCTAAACACAATGTGTTCTATTAGGAAGAGAGGAAGAGAATGTCCACCAGGCTCCTGATTATGCAAATAAGGGTAAAAAAAAAAAAAAGCTAAGTGAGCACACAAATAAAATTAGCCCAGTTTAAGCCTATCTTTGTTCTGAATAAGACTCAGTATTATTCCCTCTTCTATTCTCATTCAATTTCTTTTCATCTGTCACGGTCTGTATGGGTTGTTTGAGTAGTTGTATCCCTAACGTCCAGGACACTGCCAAGTACATAAATGATTGATAAATAATGTTCAAGAAGAAAAACAATACCGACATCAACAATTCTTATGTTAACAGTCTAGGACTGTCTTCTGAGCTGAAGATTTATTTATTACATTGCCTACTCAATATCTCAAAATCACACTCAATTTAGTCTAGAATTGAACTCATAGTTTTAACTCCCTAATATGTTTGGTCCTATTCCAATACGTTTACCATATTTAAAGGCACCAATCTATGTAATTTTGCAAGATCCATGACAATGTATCAATAAGTATTTTTTAAAAACTTTTATTTCTGGAGGTGGGGCCAAGATGGCAGAGAAGTCAGACATTTCCTGTGGTCCTTCTTACAACAAAGAAAAAAAGAGTGAATCAATTATGTATGACAATCTAGGAATTCTAAACACCAAGGTCTAAGTTAAGGAATCAGACTGAGTGGCTGGGAGGAAGGACCATTCAGAAGCAGCAAGCAGTCACCAGATCGGACCCAGAGGGAACCTGCAATCCACAGGCCAGATCCACTGGCATAAATCTCCTGAGGCAAGCAGTGGGTTTCAGGACGTGTTTTCCACGTTGGGAGAAACCGAGTCATGGAGATTCCACTCACACCTCCCAAATCAGCAAAAAGCAGTGTTCAATCTCCAAGAGATAAGTAAACACATCGGATCTATTGCAGAGATCAAAAAATAACCCTTTGGAAAAAAACTCACTCCCATTTACCTGACTCCTCCCCACTCTGCGTCAGTCAGGAGCTGGCTTCAGTGATAGCTGCACTCCCTGGGTCAGAAGTAGGATCTGTGGCACACCATGAGACATTCTCCGCTTCATTTCCTGGGCTGAGTTGTTTCTCCTTAGTATTTTCATTCCTGTTGATTCTGTATTTGCTGAGTCTTTATATTTTTCTTGTTTTTGATTTTTATGTGTAGGATTGTTAGTTTCCTTTGTGGTTACCTTAATATTTACCCCTCTTTTTCTAAGTTTAAACCAATCTTTTATTTCTTTGTATAGCCTTGACTTCCTCTCCATATGAAAGATCTATGAGTACATATTTTAGTCCCTCTTTTTCTTTTTAATGTTGTCATCTCATACATATTGAAGCCTCTGTTTCCCTATTTTCAGAATTTTAGCTTTGATTTATTTTTGTGACTTCCCTATATACAGGTTGATATGTGGTTGCTCTGTCCTGTGTTGTAGTCTTGGGTTATTATTTGATGTTATTGATTTTCTAGCCAGAAGAGTCAGTATAGTATTTCCTATAATTTTGTTTTGGATTTTACAAATTCCGTAAATTTCTGTTTATCTAGAAGTCCTAATTTCACCATCATACTTGAGAAACAGTTTTGCTGGATATATAATTCTTGGCTGGCAATTTGTTTTTTTCCTTCAAGGCTTTATATATGTCATCCCATTGCCTTCTTTCCAGCACAGTTTCTGCTGAGTAGTCCAAGCTGTGTCTTACTGACTGTCCTTTGTAAGTGACTTTTTGTTTATCCGTAGCCACTCTTAAAATTCTCTCTTTGGTTTTGGCGAGTTTGATTATAATATGACTTGGTAACTTTCTTTTGAGATCTACCTTGTGTGGGGATAGATGAGCATCGTGGATAGATCTCTTCTCTTCTTTCACGATATCAGGGAAGATTTCTGGCAACAAATCTTCAACAATTCTCTCTGTATTTTCTGTTATCCTCCCCCTTCTTTCTGGTACTCCAATCACGTGTAAGTTATTTCTCTTGAGAGAAAGAGCTTCACATAATTCTTAGGATTTCTTCATTTTTTTTTAAATTCTTTTATCTGATTTTTCCTCAAATATGTTTGTGTCAAGTGCTTTATCTTCATTCTCACTAATTCTCACTTCCACTTCCTCAATTCTGCTGCTATGACTTTCTATTGAGTTGTCTAATTCTGAAATTTTATTGTTAACATTCTGAATTTCTGTTTGGTGTCTTTCTATGGATTCTTGCTTTCTATTAAACTTGTCATTATGCTCTTCTCTAATCTTCTTAAGTTCCTCTAATGGTATGTCTGTACATTCCCTAGATTTTTCTGCATTTTGCCTGATCTCTTGACGAGTTTGGTATATTAATCTTTTGTAGTCTACCTCTGGTAGTTCCAGGAAGTTCTCTTCATCCAGAAGATTCTTTGTTTTGGGACTGTGCTGAAGTCAGCATGATCTGCCTCTGCCTCTTTATGTGAATTGCTACTGACTGTTGTTTCCAAGGCATCAATAAGTGATTGTATTTATTTTATGTTTGATTACTGTGTCCTAGCTTCTTGTTTGGTTTTGCTTTGATATACCTAAATAGGCTCCTTGAGTGAGCTAGTTTGATTATTGGTGCCTTTGAAGCTCTAACATCCTATCAGCAGGTGGTTAGAGCTGTTAATAGGTATATGAACCCAGGAGTCTGTTTACTTTCCTTGTATGTATTCAGCTTAGGTATCCAGGTAGCCATTCACCAAGTGTGTGGTCCAGGCCCTCACCTACAGTTTAGACAAGCAGCGCTAATGGGTACAGGCATAGGTATCTTGTTGTAGTAGAGGGTCAAGTGCTGAGCAAGGCAGGGGACCGACAACCACTCTGAATGTCTGTGCGGAAAGCATGTCCTTGTTCTCTATAGCATATACCTTGGCGGGTTTTGCAGCTAGACTATGGGTACCTGATGCTGTTGGCTGTACGGACTGGTAGCACCACTTATTCCTGAACCACTGCTGTGGGTGGCTCGGTGGTGTGGGTGAAGTCACCAGTTCTCAGGTCCCTGATATTGGTAGGTGAGGACCCTCCTTAATAGGTACAGTGGTGTCAAATATCAGTACCCTGCCACTCCACCGTATAGCCGATGCAGCTAAAGTTAGGCTTTCAGTGAATACCCTGTTGTACTGTGCTAATGTGGGTGTGAGGGTGTGGAAACATTGGTGGCATAATGGTTAAGTGCTATAGCTGATAACCAAGAGGTTGGAGGTTTGAATCAGGCAGGCACCCCTTAGAAACGTTATGGGGCAGTTCTACTCTCCTATAGGGTAGCTATGAGTCAGAATCTATTTGACGGCAGTGGCTTTTGATTAATGAGAGTGTACACTGCTGAAGTGGGGCCACATGGGTCTATGAGGTAGTGAAAGGCATTCAAAGCCCGTGGACCCCTTATGCCTGTGCCTAGGCAAAGGAGATGTGTCTGCCCAGCATTCCTGGTTTAGGAGAGCTGGCAGGTTATTTTTTCCCTGTTTGTTAATTTGTTCCCTCTCCAAGGCCAGGAGAATGGCTCAGGAGGCACAAAGGATCCTACTTCAGGCCCAGGGCATGTGGCAATCTCTGAAGCCAGGAAGATCCAGTATAGAGCAGGAAGGGGGCAGGTAAATGAGAGAGAGTATTTTTTTTTTTCCCCAAAGGACCCTTTTTGATCCCCCGTGGTTGGCTAGATGCATGTATTTATCTGTTGCCATTTGAGCACCACTTTTCACTGGTTCTGGAGGCTTGGGTAGACCCTCCACTACTCGGTCTCTCCCAACGTGGAAAACGCATCCTGAGTGCCACTGTTTGCCTCACCGCTGGTGCCAGTGGATTCAGCTGGCAGGGTGCTGTTTCTGCTGTGTCAGGTCTGGCAACTCCTTGCTGCTTCTGAACCGTCTCTCCCTCCTCCGGTCATATCAGTCCGATTCCTTAAATTTGCCTTTGATGCCCAGGGCTCCTAGATTCTCACATATAACCAATTCATATTTTTGGGAGTGCCTTTGTTGTAAGAGGGACCAGAAGAAGCTTCTGACTACTCTGCCATCTTGGCTCTGTGTCTAGAGAGCTATCATTTAAAAGCTTTAATTCAAGCCACTCAGGTGTTACTAATTGAGTAATAGGAGGCCCAGCTATTTCCCCAAGCTTACAAATTTACTGAGTATTAGAAAAGGACTAAAACATATGTGACCCTCGTGTTTCCTGCCCTACCTCTGCCCCCATAACCTCCTCACCCTGAATCAAAATATACTCTGCTCCTTCGAGCACAGTGTTTGTGCCTGATTGGAATGAGCTATGAATGTTGCTTCCTGGGTTTTGCATTCTGCTTTTAAAGTGTGTCCCAAACTTGGTGATATAACGTAGCATCTTTTCCTGTTATCAATGCTCATAACACTATCTTTCCAGCTGCACTCTAAGAAGAACAGGTAAGATTCTCTGAAAAGGTCAGCTAATCCAGAGGCAAAGAACTGTGTTGGTGGGTGTGGACAGATTCATGGTCTGTCACATATCTGCTGATATGTTTTTCTTTATTTAACAATTTTATCCTTTTACTGTGTATATACATCTGGGCAGGCATTTTGAACTCCATTTAAAAATAAATAAATAAGGTCACTTAATGTTTGGCTGCCAAAAAAATTAAAAAAAAAAAAAATCATTGTTGGAATCAGGACCAAGCTATGGAAAACTGAATGTAAAAAAGAAGGCTAGGGAAAAGAGTGATTTTGTTTGTTTGTTTTCCCTTTGGTTTTTAATCCCTGAAAAGGCAATGAAAAAAACGTTTGGAGTTGGCGCTGCATAGTGGAGCTGAAGCTGGAACAAAGAGAATCAGAGCACAGCTGAGCTGTGACAGGGCAGAGCTCTGAGAGGTGAGACCTTTTTGGATAAATAGAACTACTGGGTCACAGAGAAAGTTAATAAGAAGGACACTGTGGGAGATATTGAGATAAATAACAGAGATAACTTTTAAAGATAAAGTCTGTAAAGTCTTTGAGAAGAGAACTGAGGAGAATAAACAAAAGATGGTTAACTCATATCCTTTATTAAGAGAAATCATCTCTTTTTGATTACCTGTTCCACTCACCATCAAAGTTTTGATGCCCTTTAATAGAATTTTCCCATTTTAAAATATTAGACCTCATGAGCTCATCCTCTTCCTTTTATGATCATTTTATCCTATTATACCTCGTGGGTGAAATTCCCAATTTATCTTTGAATTTTCCAAATAAAACTGTGTTTCTGGTATCGTTTTGTTTTTCAGGGAACTTTTTTTTGGGTATGTTTTCAAAACTATTCTTTTTATAGCATTCTGTATTTTTGCATGCTATTGTACTTTCAAGTCAATATTGCTGAATTTCTTTAAATACAAAATAGCACACTGGCTTTAAATATACAATTCATCGTCCTAGTGATACAGCCTTGGCACTGAGGACAGAAAGAAGATATTGTTCCCCTTTCAAGGTGGAAGTGAGTTAGAGAAAGGAGTGGTAGAGAAAGACAGGAGACTAGGGGAACCAGTACCTGAGGTGAAAGAAGCACGGAAGGAAAAGAGACATAATGTGTTATCAGGAAAGTTAACACCCTGAAAAACTAAAGCTTAAATAATCAGGCCCTTACCTATCTTTCAGTGTATGGTACTGTCTTGCCACACATGTTATATTGCTGGAAGTTATGCTACCAGTATTTCAAATATCAGCAGAATCACACATGGTGGGCAAGTTTCAGTAGAACTTCCAGGCTAAGAAAGAGTAGGAAGAAAGTAATGTACTAGTAATCTACTTCCAAAAATTAGCCAATATGAAATCCTATGGGTCACAGCAGTACATTGTCCAGCATAGTGCTGGAAGATGAGCCCCCTTAGCAGAATGGATCATGAAGATGGTACAGCACTGAGCAATGTTTCTGTTGCATGTGGGGTCACCAAGTGTTGGAGCTGACTTAATGGCAACTAACACAACAACAACATTCACAATATCACTGGACTCTGTTTTCTGAAGCTCTAGGTAAGTTTGGGCTAATTCTCCAAAGGTGGGAGAATCCCTCTCTAAACCAAACCTAAAAGCAAACCCACTGCCATCGAGTCGATTCTGACTCATAGCGACCCTATAGGACAGAGTAGAATTGCCCCATAGGGTTTCAAAGCAGCGCCTGGTGGATTTGAACTGCCGACCTTTTGGTTAGGAGCCTTAGCACTTAAACACTATGGCACTTTTTGGCAGTGCAGTTTTTCTGACTAAGGCTGTGCCTGCAAGGAGGCAGCCTTCTACAGCTACAGCCTTTGTGCTTTGGTTAGCTGCTCTCAGCCTTGCCCTCTCAGGCCTGGTGGTGGCAATGGCTTCCCACAGTAGCTGTTCACCCCAGAATGATTCACCATCCCTTGTTGTTTCTTTTGACACTATCCATGCCTTGCAAATCGTCCATGTCCCTTATTCTCTTCAAATGGCCCTTTTTATGAGTTCAGCTTTTTCCTTGGGTCCCTGACTAAGGCACTATAGATTTCTTTTAGTACCTAATTGTATGCTGTCACTGTGGTCTTGGACTGTTTATTACAAAATTCTGAAAGTATGTGTCTTGACAATTTTGCCACTGTACACATGTCTTCACCTATCTCTATTTGTTTTCCTTGTTTCCGTTATAATAACCCACAAAAATATAAGTAATTCAGGTATCAGATGATTTTATTTTTCGTTATGTTTGATACTGGAAGGCATGGGAGAATTATTTGAGGATAATCTCTAAATATTGGGCAGGAATGAAGACTGATATAGGATGTGAAGGACAAATCAAAAATCATCCCAGATCGCAGCTGACTTTGTGAAAATAGTCTTACTATTTGTTCTAACATATATTAAAGCACTTAATTTTTTAGTGAATTCTTTTTTAAATCTTTACTCATGCTCCTTAATAGAAAAAAAAAAAAAAAAAGGCTGATGCGTCTCTGTTTTCTTATTTACATGGGATACTATTAATAAGAATTTCAAAGTAAAATTTAGTAATGAAAATGGCTTCCTCCACCCCCACTTCATTAAGAAATCAGTGTATCCTTAGCCTAAGAATGCTGAGTCCACCTGATGAAGCAAAAATCTGCATGCCCCTTGTTGTTCATCCCCTTTACCCTTTGTGTAGCTTAGCTAAGAACTGGCTCCAATCAGTAGTAAGAGAGACACTAAGGCTGATCTCAGCTGTCCTGGCACACAAAACTGTTCCTAGGGTCTTAGGTATGCACTTCGGCCCTGAATATATTGCCTAACTTGGGTTCCTGAGCACCAGATCACATAATACACTCCTAATGTGGAGAAACCAGGTGTTTCCTAGTTCCTCTTAGGCTAACCTTTGCCCTTGTAACTGGTTTAGGGGGCATGGAGCTAGCTCTCTAGTCTCTGGGAGTGCTCTCTGGGAGTGTTCAGTCTCCTGGCTAAGGCAGCCCTTCTCAGTGGGAACCTTAGCCATGATACATCAAAAAACATCTCTCCCAGGCCACAGCTGTGGAGTAATCAGTGTTCTTCAAGGACTGTGTCCTTTCTGTCACTTCTGCTTAAAAGCTTTTCTACAATAAATCCTATAACTGCACCATGTGGTTCTAGTGATTGTGTCCATGACCTCCTTACAGGACGCTAATATTTCCCAAACGCAATTTCAGAAAATGTTTTCTGTGTTTGATTTTCTTGTTTGTTAAAAAAAAAAAAAAAAATTTCCTGCTGTTAGTTGCCATGAAATCAATTCCGACTCATGGTGACCAGAAAAGGGAAGCAATGGGAGGAAGAAGTTTGTTCCCTCTTTCAACATTTACAACAGCTCATTTGCAGACATGTAGGTGATCGACACAACGTATTTATAAATGAAAGTTTAAACATTTAGACTTCATATAGCAGATCCTGTTCAATATTCAACTCTACTAGTTCACCCTTGGCTTTTATAATTATTATTATTAATTTACAGTCTGTGGAGCTTATTTTGCATATCCATCAATGCCTGAAGAAGTTACCTGTGTAGATCTAAACTTCCAGGAATCGAGAAAGACAGAAAATATGCAGAAGTTTGACAATTTGGAGAAAACAGGTAAGTTTTTGGGCTGTGGATGTGTATAAGGTGGTAAAATTGATTATATCCCTTCATCTTAGGTGATGATACTGGTATTCTTCCAACTTTACTTGTTAACTAACACTCTAAGAAGTTGCCTAAAGGATCCATAGAAAATGGTTATAAAAGATATTTAAAAAGCAGCGATCTGTGTCTCAAATAATATCAATCTACTTAATTTTTCCATTTTTTGTGTTGGTTGAAACAATAAACAGAAGTGAAGGAAGTGAAAGAAGAATTCTCATGTTTTATTTAAGACTGTTTTTGGAAAATATATGACATCTTTGAAATTCTCACTTTACTATGAATGGAAATTTTATTTCATTAATTGTTAGATCTTATATCCATTTATAATCACCAATAACAGGAGAATTCTGTGTGATTTTGCCTTTATAGAGGTTTTCTTTTTTGAAAAAAGGCTGTTAGGATTTTATAATAATTTGTCTTTATTTTCTTGTTTGTAATTCTCCTTTATTTTATGGAAAATCAGGATGGGCTTACTGTGAATTTAGCATAACCAACAACTAGAGCTTTGCCCGCATACTGAATTTAAGCATCCCATTCCTCCCTTCCATTTATTTTCCTACTATCCACTTCATTCTGAATTTTCAAATCAGAAGTTCTTCAACACCCTGGAAATCTTGAAGCCATGTCTTCTTTACTTCCTCATTATTGTATATTTTCCCATGTCCCAGCTTAGAGTCTATGTTAGGTAACAAAAGGTATATATCACCTAATATCTACCATTACTCCCCACCCCCTTCAATGTACTTTGTTTTTTCCTTGAAAAACTCTAATCCTGGTTAAATCCAAAAATCCTCCCTCTTTGCCCCACTTGAACAGCTAAATATTGCTTGTGAAAAATATGCACTCTCAACTCCAATGTACTCTCACCTGTTGACCTTTCTTCCTACTTCTTTCTATACCTTTTCTTCCTACTACCAGAATTTTCATTCTACCATATCTGTACTCACACTCTCAGCCTTCCTTCCAGATACTACTTACTAAATGCTTGCTCTGATTAAAAGACACCCTACTCATTTAGCTCATAATTCCTGCCCATCTGGAATTTTCTTCTTGCTCACCTTCTTCATTACCTTTCTTCATTGTGTAGTTGAATATTCTCCCTCAATCAAGACTGTTGCTATCATGTTGATTCTAAGTCATAGGGACCCTATAGAACTTAGTAGAACTGGCCTCATGTGGTGTTCAAAGAGCAGCTGTTGGATTTGAACTGCAGAGTTTTGGTTAACAGCCAAGCTCTTAACCACTGTGCCCCCAGTGGTCCATTCCCCCTTAATTCACTGAAATGTTCCACTTCTCCTCTCTTAACAAAACACAGTCCTCAGTTGTCTACTCAGACCTCTCCATCTATTGTTCCAATTCTTTGTTCCCTTTCACAATTACACTCATTGAGAGCAATATCTGTAGTCACTGACTTCCTATACCTCACCTCTCATTTTCTTCTCACCTGACTGAATTAGGCTTCTGCCCTCATTATTCCATAAACCATGGCTCTTGTCTAGATAACTAGTGGTCTCCTTATAGCATCACAATGGTCACATCTCTGTTCTTTTATTACTTGACTTCACTGCACCCTTCACTAAGTTCAAGAGTCCTTCTTCTTTAAGCACTTTCTTTGCATATACTCACGGACACACATCATCTGGTTTTTTGCTATCAGAGTGTCTGGTCCCTCTCAGTAACCTGTTTTGACTTTTCCGTCTGAATCAAACTCTGTATGTTGGAACACTCCAGGGCTCTGTTCGGGGTTCCCCTTTCTTGTGTCACTCAACTTACTTTTATATGTTACCTTAGTCAATTCTTTGTCTTCAAACACAATGACTCTCAAATATCTCCTTGTGGCCTCTCTTTGGGTCTCAAGGCTAGAAAATTCAAGTATGCATTTGGCATTTCGATATGGATGTCTAAATTAATTTCTAATTAAAAATGGCAAAAGTAGAAATACCTGTTTCCCCTCAAATGTGCTGACTCTCCCCAATCATCCTAATCTCATTAAATACATAAATAAAAATCTAGCAATAATCATGGGTTTCCTATTTGCCAGAACTCTTCTAAGTGCATTGCATATATTGAATCATTAAATTTCCAAAGCTTTGTGGTCTATTTTTACTAATGTAGAAACTGAGATGTATATAGACTTCTAGTGACTTGCCCAAGGACCCACAATGAAAAGCCACAAAACAAGATTTCAGGCCCAAGTATTCTAGCTTTAGAGATTGTGCTGTGCTTTTTATTACCAGGCTGTGCAGCTTGTGTGTGTGTCATCAGTGTCCACCAACTTTCTCAACTCAAAAATCTCTGATAAATAATTCATTAACTTGTACTGTAAATTCCAACTTCAGAATGTATCCTTAATCTACTCCTGGGTTATCACAATTCCTAATACTAGAAAACCAGGACACTATTCTCTGTCAGATGGTACATTTCATTTGCTTTTGTACTATTTGGAAAGCCCGGTTGCATAGTGGTTAAGCATCAGGGCTGCTAACCAAGCGGTTGCCAGTTCAAATCCACCAGATGCTCCTTGGAAAGTCTATGAATCAGTTCTACTCTGCCCTATAGGTTCACTATGAGACAGAATCAACTCGACGGGAATGGCTTTGATTTTTATGGGTTATGTATTATTGTCCTTGATTTCAAAACTGTAGCCCAAAATTAATTCTTCATGTGCGGTCATGGTAGTCTTTCTTAAAAATGAAATGGAAGAAAGAAATCAGCTATTTTTCTCTTCCAATTAAATATTTCTGGTAATTAAAAAAAAAAAATCCAATCTTGTTTCCCTGTCTAGCAGTGCTTTTGTCTGTCTATTGCCTTTCTGTTTGACCTCTTCTGACGTCATATCTTGCCAAGGCCACAATTTGTTGTTTTTTTTTTTTAATAATTTTTATTGATCTTTAACTGAACGTTTACGAATCAAGTCAATTTGTCACATATAAGCTTATATACACCTTACTCCATACTCCCACTTACTCTCCCCCTAATGGGTCAGCCCTTCCAGTCTCTCCTTTACTGACAATTTTGCCAGTTTCTAACCCTCTCTACCTTCCTATCTCCCCTCCAGACGGGAGTTGCCAACACAGTCTCAAGTGTCCACCTGATACAAGTAACTCACTCTTCATCAGCATCTCTCTCCAACCCATTGTCCAGTCCCTTCCATGTCTGATGAGTTGTCTTTGGGAATGGTTCCTGTCCTGGGCCAACAGAAGGTTTGGGGACCATGACCGCGGGATTCCTCTAGTCTCAGTCAGACCATTAAGTATGGTCTTTTTATGAGAATTTGGGGTGTGCATCCCACTGATCTCCTGCTCCCTCAGGGGTTCTCTGTTGTGTTCCCTGTCAGGGCAGTCATCGGTTGTGGCCGGGCACCATCTAGTTCTTCTGGTCTCAGAATGATGTAAGTCTATGGTTCATGTGGCCCTTTCTGTCTCTTGGGCTCATAGTTATCATGTGACCTTGGTGTTCTTCACTCTCTTTTGATCCAGGTGGGTTGAGACCAATTGATGCATCTTAGATGGATGGCCACATTTCTTTAGCCTCTCTGGGTTTCTTTTGCTTTCTAAGTAGGCAAAGCTTTTCCCCAAATGAGGGTCTTTGAGGTAGATGTTGCTGCTTTCTGTAATGTTCTTTCTTCTGAATTTGCATCGATTCCTAGGAGCTGTAAGACGTGAAGAAGCCACTTTCTTTATCACTTGATTTCAAGTTCTTCCTAGCATAGTACAACTTGAGCTTTTCTTATGTATCTGTTTATTTCACTATCTATTCATTTATTTTCTTGCACATTTGAAATTAGTGTCTATTGCATAAGCCTTCAGTAGATAACTTTTAAATAATTGAATTCATGAGAAAATAATTCAAAAGAAAAATGCCCCTTGAAATCATTCTAACCTTGGCAAGACCTCAAAATAGTTCTTTCACTATGGTTATCCAAAGTATGAAGCAACTTTTGCATTTTATTAGAAATCCTGTATTTTTATTGTATCACCAAGTGAGTCACAGGACGTGTAAAGGAAGTATAGTGATATTATCATGTGATCACTGAATTATGTTCTCTTGAAATATCTAGTCTTCGCAGGTACCCATAATGGATTTATATAATACAGTGATTTAATAATAATTCATTCATAATATAAAAGCCATAATTTCTGTTTTATTAATAGGAAAAAATCTGTTTTGGGTTTCATTGTTCAGAAAAAGTTTTTTGTTAAAAAGAGAAAAAAGAAGGAAGAATGAAAGAAAGCAGGCAGAGAGAAAGAAAAACTTATGGATTGAAATGTTTCCCCCCAAAATATGTGTTGTACATCCTGTTGTAAAGCCTGTGGTTATAATCCCATTTGGGAGTGGGTTGTCTTTGTCACAATGATGAGGCAGGAGAACTGTAGGATACATTTTGAATCAATCTCTTATAAGGTATAAAAAGAGCAGATTAAGACAAGGAAGAAACCAGAGATATGGGAAGAGAGATGCCAAGCCACATGAAGGAAGTCCAGTAGCATAAGCTCAAAGAGACAAGGACCGTCCTCCAGAGCCACCTGAGAGAGAAAACCTTCCCCTAGAGCTGACAACCTGAATTCAGACTTCTAGGCTCCCAAACTGTGAAAAAATAAATTTAGTTTTTTTAATGTCATCCACTTGTAGTATTCCTGTTATACCAGCATGAGATAACTATGAAAGATACAAATTGTAAGGAAGGAAAGCTATACATCTGGCCTAACTGAGATGGAGAGCTGATGGAAAGAACCCCCTAGAGACATTATATAGACACAGCCGATCGTGTATGTTCCACTGCCAGACTCTCAGGATGTTCTGGGAAATCTATACACAATGGAAATTGTTTTCTTTGTCACTCTATGTTTTCTATTCAAGCAAATAATACCCAGATTTTTTTAGCTCATAGCTTTTTGATTTTCCCAAATTTGTACAAATAAGAAAAAAGTATCCAGATTGGTTTGCTTTCTCTCCCTCTGTTTTATAAATCCTGCTTTTGCCTCTGTTTCTAATTCAGCGTACCAGTTTACTGCCTCTCCTGTGAAAACCAATTTGCATGCACACTAAATAACTTGACTGTTGTTACCTATTCTTGACTTACTCTTCCAAACGTTTTTTCTTTTTTTCATGCCTATGGTTTTCTAGGAATTCACAGTTAATAGAAGAAAATGTTAAAAAAAAGGGGGGGGGGCAAAAAATCGATCTGTCCTATTAAGATGCATACCATTTCCAGGTCTCTTTGCTGCTTTTGCCTTCCACAGCATCTTCTGCTCCATCCCGAGTAAGGGCACAGATGACCTTGGCTCTGATTCTTCTCTGCCTTCTCCTGCTGATTGGATTGAAAATGGGAAGTGTATGTATGTATTACCCCAGCAACCAGAATTGTGTGAGTTTTATAACCAAAATTTTCTTTTCAAATTGAGGCCTTGGAATGATTATATGTCATATGCCCAGAAAGAGCACTAACAACATGGTGCTTATAGTGTGGTTCTTAGTCTCTTTCTTTCACTCTTGTGGAGCAACTGCTTTCCAACCCCTTCCATCTCCTTAAATAGTTTCTGAAAAACGGAGGTGATGGTTCTTTGGAGGGATAAAAATATTTGATTAATTTTTTTTACCTGAAGTTTACATAATCTTGAAGCTAAAAATGGGAAACTTGAATGAACTGCAAAGTTTCAAAGAAGAACTTCAGAGAAATATTTCTCTACAAGTGATGAACAACAAGAATATTTCCAAGGAGAACATGATCCTGTCCACCACGTTGCAAAACATAGCCACTGAATTATGTCGTGAGCTGTACAAAACCCAAAAAGGTAGTCCTTTATTTCTCTCTAAGTTATTAGACAATGAACTAAGTCTTAAAGTCATTTGAGAACCTTTTCAGCAATAGCTAGGGGTCTTTCCTGATGAAACCATTATTTCAATGAGGGAATTAAATATGTTTGACAGAGGACTCATTGATATAGCAATATACTTAAAAGAAAAAAACAGAAAACTGAATAGTTATTTTATGCCATATGATATAATAATTGTTATTATATTATATGGTGTTAGGTAAGCAATTGCTGTCGAGTTAGTTCTAATCATGGTGACCCTATGTGTATCAGAGTAGAACAGTGCTCTGTATGATTTTCAGTGGCTGGTTTTTTGGAAATAGAACATCAGGGCTTTTTTTAAAGGTGTTTCTGGGTGGACTTGAACCTCCAGTCTTCCGTTAGGAGCCAAGAACATTCACCATTTGCAACACACAGGGACTCCTTGGTATAAGATCGAGGTCTAGAGCATAGAATTTATTTTTTTCTCTTTTGATTTAGAAAGAAGAAATACAAGTGAATTTAATCAATGTAATTTAGAGGTAAAAGGAAAAATGACAGAGAATAACAATAGAGACGACATAAAACCATGTTCTTCTTCCAGAGCACAAATGTAAACCTTGTCCAGAGAAATGGCTGTGGCATGAGGACACCTGTTACGGCTTATCTGATGATGCTGAAACATGGCAAAACAGTATAAGCAGGTGTTCTGCTTGGAATGCCAGTCTACTGAAGATTACGTCAGAAAGTGTTTTGGTAAGGACCCACGTCTCTCTGCCTGTGCGGAAGGAAATCTCTTTTCCATCGAAGAATAGAAAGCAGCGGGACATCTGGAGGGAGAGATGTATTAACCCTGACATGATTCTGCCTTATTTTAGTTATCAAGTGACTTACCTCTGTGTATCATAGCCAAGATAAGTCATATTATTCTTTAGCCTAGGACCTTCGGATCATTGGGGTCTTTAGAAACTGATGGGTGTATGCGTAGATACAAAATACCCAGAATACTCAGGTGTTAATATTTCCAACTGGAGCTCTGAAATCAAATCTCAGAACACAGCTTCTGAACATTTATCTAAAAACAGGGAATCTGGAGATTATTTCTAAGGGTTACTAATTCCATAAAAGCTACACAGGGGGAAATTGTTTTCACCATTTTGGTTTTCTTTCTTTTTTTTTTTTTTTTTAATGAAGAGAAAAAGTTAAGATATCCTAGGATAGCAGATGGTTTTGATGAAATAACTATTGTCAGTCCCCATCTGCTTGGTTCTGCCTTATGGCTACCTTATGTACAACAGGATGAAATGGTGCCTAATCCTGAGCCATCTTCATGTTATGGACATTTTGAGCCCATTGCCATGGCTCCGATATCAATTCATCTCTTTAAGGGTTTTCTTCATTTTTGCTGACCCTTTACTTTATCAAATATAATCAATCTTAGAAAATATACTATCAGAATGCTCCTTAGAAATGAGGATGACAAGGCTTTGGCTCACTCACATTGGACAGTTTCTCACGAAAGACCAATGCCTAGAAAAGGTTATCAAAATATGTAAAAGTAAATATTGAGCTGGGATGGCAAAGTCAAATACCAACCATTTACATGGCACTGAGTCTTTGGGTCTCAGGAAAAATGAGTTCTCTAGTAGGTTTATCTATTTATTTTACTTATTTAATGTTTTCTTGGATCTAAATAATCTCTCCATGCTTTTTTATTACTCTGTTTTGATGTCTCGGGAAGTAATCATATATTTATTCTTTATGCAAAATTACATTTTCCTAAGAGACTCTGCTTCCCTGCTATGAGAATATTTGTCAATGTTGATAGAACAGGTAATCAATCTCTTTCTCTCTCCATCATTCTCAAATGACACATTCATAGTTATTTATTAAAAAAAAAAAAAGTGGAATAAGAAAAAAAAATGTTACTTCAGCTGCATTGGGTTGATTCCAAATTCTGTTCTGATAAGTACTCTCGTCTGACTTTGCTGCATTTTTCACCTATTCTTTTTCCGTTTCTATTAGCTTAAGTTTACAGTCATTAACTATCTCCTTTGCCCTGGACTGAATGTTTAGTACTCAAATATTTGCATCCTGTAACTTGTGAACTTTCATTGACCCTAACTTAAAGTTATGCATGGAAAGGTAGATCCTTTCTTCATGTGAGACAGTACTTGATAGTGTACAAATGCTGGAGGAAATCTTACAGTAAGGGGCACTGTGATGTAGGATCTAAAATTAATGTTCAATATTATGTGCTGCCTTGGTACCACAGGGGGTGAAGGGGTGAAGGCTCAAATGGCCTAACTGCAAGTTCCCCACCCCCACAGATCAGGTCCACTAGCCAAAGAACACTCCTTGTCACATGGACTAACATCAGCTCCTGCTTATCCCTGAGTAGTAGGCTAGGTATTTGTTTTCTGCCAGTTCACTGAATTATACAAACAAGCCAATCACATCCTCCCTTAGAAACCAAGGGGCACCCCATCCTTGATAATACAGAGCCTGCCTCCGAAGCCCCTGCTTGTTCACACTGTTCCCGAGTACAACCCCTGTGTAGCCCTGCATGGCAGCTGGTGTCCTCCTTCCCTGAGCTGAGTGCGTGTGACTAACAAACTGCTGCCCATCTCATCTGTGCAGTGCTGTGTGCTGTGTGTTCAGCCGTTCCCCTCACCCTAGAGCAGGAATCCCTTCTTCACGACCCGCATCATGAGGAGGTCATCAAAGCAAGCACTCTTTCCATTTCCTGTGATGGTGTTGACAAGTAGTAGTACAATGTTACCTAAAATATGTTACCTTTAAAAAGTAGCTTGCAAAAAATCATGTAAGGAGGTAAGGTGCAGAAATGAGAAAAAAAAATTTTAATCAGATCACCTCTATTTCTGGTAGGAATTTGTAAAACTCCAGAGGTTTAATGACGTTTGGCTGGGATTATCTCCGGGACACAAGAGATACGAGTATGAGCTCTTGAAAGAGAAAATTAACTCTTCTGACTGGTAAGCCTCATTTCTTGCAGAATTTTTTCTAGTTGGATTTGCGTGGAGTTATTTCCCTTTGGATCATTTAGATTCCAATTACAATCAGCTTCGACTGGAACTGCATGCGTCAAGAACTCTTTTCTATCAGGCTTCTCTGATGTTTGAAAATGTAGAAAGTTGCAATAAATGTCCTTATTTTGACCAATACTAAGTTTAAGAGCCACATATGGTAGAACTTCAGTGACTAATACTTTCGTCTAAGGAAATTCTAGAGGTCAACAAAATTCACTGTACTCTAACCTACACTAAAAATGAGACGAAGTGCTGGAGATACAAATAGAAGTGAAAGATTGATTCTTCTCTTAAGTTAGTTTTCAATTGCATGTGCAGATTGATAAACAATCTAGAGATAAACAGAATAGAATATAATAAATGCTTCAGTAAAAATATATAAAATAACCAAAATAGATTTTAGCTTTGAAATGTGTGTAATAACTGACCTTTCAAAAGGACATTTTTGAGTGAAATATATAGAGACAGTCTAGAAGCGCATTTTAAGTCAGGAGAATGAAGCGAACTTAGCACGGCATATTGCATGAGTGGGCCGTATCTAATATTTTGTTGTGTAATACCTTGAGGAACGTGTTTATGCCTATGCTATTATTAGTGGACTTTTATACTGTATTTGTCCAGCTTGTAATGGGAAAGACACTTCACTGCTTTACATAAAAACGACTTTGAAATTCCATTCTATTTTATAATCCCACATTTGGGAAGCAGATAGGGTCAGACCAAAGAAAGAAACCGGAGTCTCAAAGTGGTGAATACTGTTGGAAGCCCAAGAGTGAACACTGGTCTGTTAGTTGAGCGCACATCAAACAGGAGAGAACTCAGGGGCACCTGTGTGGGGTGCTGCCGCACTGAATCTAAGCACTGATTCCTGCATCCTCAGCACAGTGGGTCAGGAGCAAATGCAAGTTTTGCCATTTTGTTTGTTTTTTCCTTCAGAAAGAAATAGTGGGTTTAGGCTTTGGGGTCAGAAAAAAAGGTGGCACTATCTTTGATGGTTGGGCAATGAGAGGACAGAATGGGGAAAGGATATGTAAAAATGGAGGAAGGAAGAATATATGCTGTAAAGGTACTACTTGGAGTGAAGAACTAGAGGCAAAGTAGTGTACGTGTCTGGAGACTATAGATGGAATCTCGTGTTGAGAATATAGTAGAATAATGTGTGCTTAGTTGTAATTATAGCAAATGGGAAGGTAATCCGCAATAGAGTGGAGAACACAGTAGATGTTTCTAATTACCAAGGAGTAATGATGCAAAAAAAAAAAAAAAATCCTGTTGCCATCAATTTGCTTCCAACTCATAGAAAACCTGGTGGTAAAAAGCTTTAATGAGCTTGGGTGCTAACTGAAAGTTTGGAGGTTCAAGTCCACCCAGAGGTATCTGAGAACAAAGACCTATTGATCTACTTTCAAAAAATTAATGTACACCTATGGAGTACAGTTCTACTCTGTTACGCATGGGTCATCATAAGTCAGAATTAACTAGAGGAAAAAAAATTATACATGTATAATGAAATAAAAAGGTGGATAAACCACAAAAAATGAAGAAAAATAAAAACGAAAAAAACACAGTGTGGAATAAGTAGTGAACATGGAGCAAGATGAAAGAGTAAAATTAATATATCAAAACAACTGAAGAAAGAAAGCTGAATCCTCTAGAGACATGTTAAAACTGTCAAATGTTCTTAATAAATAAATTCAGTTATAAGTTGTTTCTAAAACATGGTGTCAAAGTATAAAAAATAAAAAAAATAGCAAATACATATCAGGAAATGCAAATAAATAGAAAGCAATCTTATTATAATAATGATATTGTAATATTAATATCATTAACAGGAATTTCAAGTTAAAAGCCGAATATAAGACAGAGAGATATGTGATGACAGAAGGCTGGATTTATGAGACAGTAAAAAAAAAAAAAAAAAATTTTTTTTTTTTAATAGTCTTAGCATATGTATACCAAACAATGTAGATTCTACATAAGTAAACAAAACAATTTAGTAATTTAAAACTTAATAAATAGAATTATAAAAATAAATTTTACATTCCTCTTTCAGAGTGGAAACAGTTTTAAAGATTAAAAAAGGATCTAAGTAACATTATGAAAATGATTGTTTACTTAAATATAAGAGTAAATTTGCAACATATGAGCAAATATACGGACAGATAGGTATGGAGATATTTATCTAGTCTATAATGTATTTTCCTCAAAGATCAGCTACAAATTTTTCAGAAAACAAACTTTAATAAAGTCTAAATTTTAAGATTATTTTCTACTGATAACTTCGGATGAAAATTATAAAACGGGGAAATCTGAACTTGAATTTAAAACAGTTATTGCCCAAAAATAAATTCTAGGCAAAAAGCAAATTTGTTAGAAAAATACATCACAACCAAACTATAAGAAATTGCAGAAACTATACTCAGAGGAAAAGTAATAGTCTTTAATGAGTATGTGATTAAAGATGAAAGACTAATATGAAGGAGCATATAAAAATATGTGCTAGTTAGTTCCAGCCTAAGGCACACTAGGAAAAAGTACCTGGAGATCCACTTCCAAAAATCAGCCAATGAAAACCCTGTGACTCACCATGATAGTCTGATCTGGCTGTGCACGGGGTACCATGATTGGGGGGCCAACTAGATGTCAGCTGTGAACAAAAAGAACACTAAACGCTGAAGAGAATAGAAAAAAAATTAAGGGAAGCCCTATGCATTTAAAATTGATCAGTAAAATGACAAATCCCAATAAATACAATCAGAGCAACTAGCTATGAATTTGAAAAAAAAGTTAGTATACACCCACCATACAAGGACAAAACTACAACGTATTGCTGTTAATTATTGTGGAGTTGGTTCCAACACAAGGCTACCTTGTGATAGCAGAACTAAACATTGCCAGGTCCTGCGCCTTCTTCAAGGTCATGGTATATTTGAATTTATTGTCGCAACTATTGTGTCAAGTCATCTCATTGAGGGCTTCCCTTGTTTTCACTGGCCCTTATTTGCTAAACATGATGTCCTTTTCTAGCAATTGCTCTGTCCTGATGACTTACCCAAACTAAGAGAGCTGAAGTCTTGCCGTTCTTCCTTTTTTTTTTAATTTTCTTTATCATACTTTAGGTGAAAGTTTACAAATCAAGTCAGTCTCTCAAACAAAAGGCCATACACACCCTGCCATGCGCTTCCATCTGCTCTCCCCTTAATGAGACAGCACATTCTGACTCTGCACCTGGTATTTCCCATGCCCATTCAACCAGCTCCTGTCCCAGTCTTCCTTCTCATCTTGCCACCAGACAGGAGTCACCCACATAGTCCCACGTGTCTACTTGAGCCAAGAAGTTCACTCCTCACCAGCATCATTATCTCTCTTATACTCCAGGCCAATCCCTGTCTGTACAGTTGGTTTCAGGAATGGTTGCAATCTTGGGCTATCAAAGACTCCAGGGACCAAGATCTTCAGGGTCCCTCCACTCTCAGTCAGACCATTAAGCCTGGTCTTTCTACGAGAATTTAAGATCTGCATCCTGTGGTTCTCCTGCTCCATCAGGGTTTCTCTGCAGTGATCAAGGGTAGCCAGTCACCATCTAGTTCTTTGGGTTGCAGGCTGATGGAGTCTCTGGCTTATGTGGCCCTTTGTGTCTCTTTGTCTCCTATTTACCTTGTGTCTTTGGTGTTCTTCATTCTCCTTTGCTCCAGGTGTGCTGAGACCAATTTACGCATCTTAGATGGCCACTTGTTAGCATATAAGACCCCAGACGCCTCTCGCCAAAGTGGAGTGCAGACCATTTTCTTAATGCATTTTGTTATGCCAACTGAACTAGATATTCCCTGCAACCATGGTCCCCAGACCCCTGTCCCTGCTACTCTGGCCTTCACAGCTTTTGGTTGTATTCAGGAAACTACTTTTGGCTTAGTCCAGTTACACTATCACTGTGTTATATGTTGCTCTCCCTTCCCCTAAGATTTTTTTTGTTTTACTATCTAGTTAGTGAATATGCCTCTCCCTCCCTCCCCACCCTCGTAACCATCAAAGAATATTTTCTTCTGTGTTTAAACTTTATCTGGAGTTCTTATAATAGTAGTCTCATACAATGTTAATCATTTTCACATTGACTAATTTCACTCAGCATAGCGCCTTCCAGCTTCCTCCATGTTATGAAATGTTTCAGATTCATTGTTGTTAATCATTGCATAGTATTCCATTGTGTGAATGTACCATAATTTATTTATCCACTCATCTTTTGATGGGCACCTTGGTTTCTTCCACATTTTTTCTATCGTAAACAGTGCAGTAGTGAACATGGATGTGCATATGTGTGTTCCTGTGAAGGCTCTTATTTCTTTAGGGTATATTCCAAGGAGTAGGATTGCTAGTCATATGGTAGTTCTATTTCTAGCTTTTCAAGGAAGGGCCAAATTGATTTCAGAAGTGGCCGTACCATTTTACATACCCACCAGCAGTGTATAAGTGTTCCGATCTCTCCACAACCTCTCCAACATTTATTATTTTGTCTTTGGGATTAATGCGAGCCTTGTTGGAGTGAGATGGAATCTCATTGCAGTTTTGATTTGCAGTTCTCTAATAGCTAATGATCATGGCATTTCCTCCTGTATCTGTTAGCAGATGAATGCCTTCTTTGGTAAAGTGTCTGTTCGTATCCTTTGCCAATTTTTTAATTGGTTATCTGCCTTTTTCTTGTTGAGTTTTGGCAGTATCATGTAGACTTTAGAGGTCAGATGCTGATCGGAAATGTCATAGCTAAACACTTTTTCCCAGTCTGTAGGTAACCTTTTTATTCTTTTGGTGAAGTGAAGTCTTTGGATGAGCATAGGTGTTTGACTTTTCGGAGCTCCCAGTTATCTAATGGAAACCCTGGTAGCATAGTGGTTAAGAGCTACGGCTGCTAACCAAAAGGTCAGTGGTTTGAATCCACCAGGTGCTCCTTGGAAACCATATGAGGCAGTTCTACTCTGTCATATAGGGTCACTGTGAGTCAGAATTGACTCGACGGCAGTGGGTTTGATTTGGTTTTAGTTATCTAATATCTCTTCTGGTGTTTGTACAATGTTGGTAATATTTTGTGTACTGTTTATGCCATGTATGAAGACTTCTAGCGTTGTCCCTCTTTTTTTCCCTTCCAAGATCTTCATCATTGTAGATTTTATATTTAGGTCTTTGATCCATTTTGAGCTGTTTTTGAGCATGGTATGAGGTATGGGTATTGTTTCAATTTTTTGCAGATGGATGTCCAGTTATGCCAGCACCATTTGTTGAAGAGACGGTCTTGTCCCCATTTAACAGACTTTGGGCCTCTGTCAAATATCATCTGCTCATATGTGGATGGATTTATGTCTGGATTCTCATTTCTGTTCCATTATTCTATGTATCTGTTGTTGTACCAGTACCAGACTGTTTTGACTACTATGGTGGTATAATAAGCTCTAAAATCAGGTAGTGTGAGGCCTCCCACTTTGTTCTTTTTTCTTCAGTAATGCTTTACTTATCCAGGGCCTCTTTCCCTTCCGTATGAAGTTGGTGATTTGTTTCGCCATCTTGTTAAGCAATGTCACTGATATTTGGCTTGGGATTGCATTGTATCTATAGGTCACTTTGGGTAGAGTAGACATTTTTACAATATTGAGTCTTCCTATCCACGAACAAGGTATGTTTTTCCACTTATGTAGGTCTCTTTTGGTTTCTTGCAGTCATGTCTTATATTTTTCTTTATATAGGTCTTTTACATCTCTGGTTAGATTTATTCCCAAGTACTGGACCTTCTTAGGGGCTATTGTAAATTGTATTGATTTGGTGATTTCCTCTTCGATGTTCTCTTTGTTGGTGTAGAGGAATCCAACTGATTTATGTATGTTTATCTTGTATTCTGATACTCTGCTAAACTCTCCTATGAGTTTCAGTAGTTTTCTTGAGGATTCTTTAGGTTTTTCTGTGTATAAGATCGTGTCATCTGCAAACAGAGATACCTTTACTTCTTCTTTGCCAATATGGGTGCCCTTTATTTCTTTATCTAACCTAATAGCTCTGGCTAGGAGCACCAGCCCAATGTTGAATAAGAGTGGTGATAAAGGGCATCTTTGTCTGGTTCCCATTCTGAAGAGAAATACTTTCAGTCTCTCTCTGTTTAGGGTGATGTTGGCTGTTCGTTTTGTATAAATGCACTTTATAATGTTTAGGAATTTTCCTTCTATTCCTATTTTGCTGAGAGTTTTTATCACGAATGGGTGTTTGACTTTGTCAAATGCCTTTTGTGCATCAATTGATAAGATCATGTGGTCTTGACTTTTGTTTTATTTATGTGATGGATTACATTGTTTTTCTAATGTTGAACCATCCCTGCATCCTGGTATGCATCCCACTTGGTGCTGGTGAATTATTTTTTTGATATGTTGTTGAATTCTATTGGGTAGAATTTTGTTGAGGATTTTTGCATCGAAGTTCATGAGAGATATAGGTCTGTAGTTTTCTTTTTTTGTGTTGTCGTTACCTGATTTTGGTATCAGGGTTATGCTGGCTTCATAGAATGAGTTGGGGAGTATTCCTTCCTTTTCTCTGCTCTGAAATACCTTTTGTTATTAGTGGTGTTAACTCTTCTCTAAAAGTTTGGTAGAGTTCTCCAGTGAAGCCATCGGGGCCAGGGCTTTTCTTTCTTGGGATTTTTTTAATTACTTTTTCAATCTCTTCTTTTGTAATGGGTTTATTCAGCTGTTCTGTCTCTGTTTGTGTTAGTTTAGGTAGGTAACATGTTTCAAGAAATTTGTCCGTTTCCTCTAGTCTTTCAAATTTGTTACAGTACAGGATTTCATAGTATTCTGTTATGATTCTTTTAATTTCAGTTGCAACTGTTGTGATATCGCCCATCTCATTTCTTACTTGAGTTATTATATGCTTAGTCTCCTGTTTTTCTTTTGTCAGTCTGGTCCGTGGTTTATAGATTTTGTTCATCTTTTCAGAGAATCAGCTTTTGTTCTTGTTAAGTCTTTCAATTGTGTTTCTGTTCTCTATTTCATTTAATTCTGCTCTAATTTTTACTATTTGCTTCCTTCTGGTGCCTGAGGGTTTCTTATTTCGCTCTCTTTCTATTATTCAAGTTGTAGGGATAATTCTTTGATTTTGGCCCTTTCTTCTTTTTGTATGTGTGCATTTATTGAAATAAATAGACCTTTGAGCACCGCTTTTTTTTTTTAGCTGTGTCCCAAAGGTTCTGATAGGAAGTATTTTCATTCTCATTGGATTCAATGAAGTTCTTTATTCCGTACCCAATTTTTTCTTTAATCCAATTGTTTTTGAACAAAGTATTATTCAGCTTCCATATGTTTCATTTCTTTTCACTGATTTTTCTGTTATTGACTTTTAGTTTTATGGCTTTATGGTCAAAGAAGATGTTCTGTAATAGTTTGGAGTTTTGGATTCTCTTAAGACGTGCTTTTTATCCTAATATGTGGTCTAGTCTAGAGAATGTTCCATGTGCGTTGGAAAAGAATTTTTGACAGCTGTTGGGTGGAGTGTTCTCTATATGTCTATGAGGTGAAGTTGGTTGATTGTGGCATTTAGCTCTTCAGTGTGTTTATTGAGGTTCTTTCTGGATGTTCTGTCCTTTACCAAAAGTGGTGTGTTGATGTCTCCTACTGTTATTCTGGAGCTGTCTATCTCACTTTTCAATGCTGTTAGAGTTTGTTTTATGTATCTTGAAGGCCTGTCATTGGGTGCATAAATGTTTAATATGGTAACATCCTCCTGGTATAGTGTTGCTTTAATCATTATATATTGTCCTTCCTTATTGTTTGTGGTAGATTTATGTTTGAAGTTTGTTTTGTCAGAAATTAGTATAGCCACTCCTGCTCTTTTTTGATTGTTGTTTGCTTGGTATATTTTTCCCCATCCTTTGAGCTTTAGTTTGTCTGTGTCTTTAAGTCTAAGGTGTGTCTCTTGTAGGCAGCTTATAAACGGATTTTTTTTTTTTTTTGCCCATTCTGCAGCTCTCTGTCTCTCTATTGGTGCATTTAGTCCATTTATATTCAGCATGATTATAGATAGGCATGAGTTTAGTGCTGTCATATTGATGTCTTTGGTGTGTTGTTGACAGTTTCATTTTTCCACTTATTTTTTTGTGCTGAGCAGTTTGTCTTTGTAAATTGTGTGTTCCTCTTTTTCATTGCTGTTGATTTTATTTTTGCTGAGTTTTTATGTTTTTCTTGTATTTTTATGTGTAGAATTTTTAGTCTGCTTTTTGGTTACTTTAATATTTACCCCTATTTTTCTGAGTGTAAACTGAACTTGTATATCTCTGTATCAATTTGATTTCCTCTCCGTATGGAAGACCTATGACTGGGTTATTTAGTCCCTCCTTATTAATTTAATGTTGTCATCTTTTACATAATGATATGGCTGATTCCCTGTTTTGAGCTTTTTTTTTTTTCAATCTTGATTTATTTTTGTGATTATCCTATCTGGGCTTATATGTGGTTGCTCTGTCCTGAGTTCTAGTGTTGTGTTGATATCCGATATTATTGATTTTCTAACCAGAGAATTCCCTTTAGTACTTCTTGTAGTTTTGGTTTGGTTTTTGCAAATTCCTTAAGCTTCTCTTTATCTGGAAATGACTTAATTTCACCTTCATATTTCAGAGGCACTTATGCTGGCTATATGATTCTTGGCTGGCAATTTTTCTCCTTCAATGCTTTATATATATCATCCTATTGCATTCTTCCCTGGATGGTTTCTGCTGATTGGTCCGAGCTTATTTTTATTGATCCTTCTTTGTAGGTAAATTTTCCCTTATCCCTGTCTGCTCTTAAAATTTTCTGTTTATCTTTGGTTTTGGCAAGTTTCATTACAATATGTCTTGGTGACATTCTTTTGGAATCTACCCGGTATGGGGTTCGATGAGCATCTTGGATAGATACCTTTTCATCTTTCACGATGTCAGGGAGGTTTTCTGCCAACAAATTTTAAACAATTTTGTCTGTATTTTCTGTGTTACCTCCCTGTTCTGGCACTCCAGTCACTTGTAGGTTATTTTTCTTGATAAAGTCCCACGGGATTCTTAGGGTTTTTCATTTTTTAAAATTCTTTTATCTGTTTTTTCTTTGACTATATTGTTGCCAAGTGTTTTATTTTCAGTCTCACACATTGTGGCTTCTAGATCCTCAATTCTGCTCTGCTGACTTTCTACAGAGTTGTCTACTTCTGAAATTTTATTGTTAATCTTCTGAATTTCTGTTTGCTCTCTCTGTGTGGATTCTTGCAGCCTATTAAATTTTTCATGATATTCCTGAATAATCTTCTTAATCCCCTCACCTGCTTTATCTGTGTTCTCTTTGGCTTGTTCTGCATTTTGCCTGATCTCCTTCCTGATGCCTTAAAGAGTTCTATATATTAATCTTTTGTATTCTACATCTGGTAATTCCAGGAATACATCTTCACCTGGAAGACTCCTTGATTCTTTGCTTTGGGAGTTTGTTGAAGCAATCATGGTCTGCTTCTTCATGTGATTTGATATCGACTGTTGTCTCTGAGCCATCTATAAGTTATTGTATTAATTTATTTTATGTTTGCTCACTATGTCCTAGCTTCTTGCTTTGTTTCTTGCTGGCGGCGATGTTACGAAGAACTTTGAGGATGTTGGGTACTCTACAGATGCTAGAGAAAAGGCCAAAACATTCATCATTGGGGAGCTTCATCCAGATGACAGATCAAAGCTTACCAAAACTTTGGAAACTCTATTACTACTGTTGATTCTTATTCCAGTTAGTGGACCAATTGGGTGATCCCAGCCATCTTGGCACTGATTGTAGCCCTCATGTATCACCTCTACATAGCAGAAGACTCATCTCTTCCCAGAAGCTAATGCAAGAAAAGACTGCTTCAGACATGGGATAGAAAAGCCAAAGTGATGGTCTACTGGAAGTGACAGAAACGTCCACTGAAAAAATGATTGTAATCTGCCTGTCTTTCTCCTGCATTAGAAAAAAGAAAAGACAAAAAGAGCTGTTATTTTCTTTCTACTCTTTAATTTTAGAGAATGCCTTTTTATTCATCAACATAATTTCGATGTTTCTAATTACATAATTTAGTTATTGAGCTAAATATGACCCTTTAAAAATACACATGGCTTTGAAAATATCCCTCCCCCCCAAAAAAAAAATATTAGGCTACTAGAGTGGGCTAACTTGACTATTGGAGCCTTTGAAACACTAATGTCCTGTTACCTCATGACTAGAGCTATTACCAGGTATATGATCCTGCGAGTCCATTGGCTATTCTTGTATGGATTCAGCTCAGGTTTCCTGGGAGTCTGTCGCCTAATGTGTGACGCAAGCTCTCACCTACGATCTTAAGAGCAGTGGTGGCAATTGGTGTAGATGCACGTTTTTGGTAGCAGCAGGGTGTCACACTTAGAGGAAGGCAGAGTCTGACAACTTTCCCCTGAATGTGAAGGCACATCTCTGCTTTCTAGAGCACTTCCTGGGTTGGCTCTGCAGCTATACCAGTGCTTTTAAGGGTAAGATCTGGCAGGTACCACTTATCCTTGGAGCCCTGTTGCAGGTGCATAGGTGGTGTGGGTGGAGCCTCCAGTTCAGGCCCTAGCTGTGGGTAGCTAAAGGCTGTGTTTAATAGGCGGAGAGGTATCAGATGTCAAAAACCTGACTCTCCACCACAGAGCTAAAGCAGTTACACTCAGGCCTCAAACAGATTCACCCTTGCAATATAACAGCCAGATCTTATCTGATGTAAAGGGGGCCACCAGGATCTATGCAGGGGTGAAGACAAAGTCTGCGCCTGGACTGGAGCCACTTTTGCTCTGAGTTTCCAGATTAGGGGAGTCAGCAGAGTATTATTTCCCCATTTGTTAACTTGTTCCTTCTCTAAGACCAGCGGAATCCCTCAGGGAGTGAAGCAGGACCTATTTCAGGCACAAGGATATCAACTGTTAATGAAGCTAGACGGGGCCGAGGAAGGAGGGATCAGATAGATAGGAGAGAGTTCTTACAAAAGGAGGAGCTATTAGATCTGTGCAGTAAATTAGGCAAAATCTCTAATCTTGTGCCGAGAATGCTGTTTTATATCAGATTCCAGAGGCATGTGTAGCTATTGTGTGCTGGCTCCATGTTCATGCTTGGGGCCAGGGCTGCAGTACCTCATTTACCTTCTTTCGCCGAAGCAGCCATGTCCTTTATGCCACCACCATCTCTGTGGCTGTCACAGCTGGGGTTCCATGGTATGCCTCTTTGCTTGCTTTCTTTCCTTGAAGCAGCCATGTCTCAAAACACTACTGCCAGTCCCACCACAGGGGAATAGAGACTGTAGCACTGCCGCTGACTCGCTATCTCCTTTCTGTTTCTGTATCTTCTCTCCCTCCCCCGTCACTTAGTCCAATTTTTTAACTTTGCCTTTGATGCTCAGAGTTCATATCTTTCCATATATATAATTGACTCACTTTTTTTTTCCTTTGGTCTTTGTTTTATGAGGACCAGGAGAAGTGTCTGACTACTCTGCCATCTTGGCCCTGCTTGTATCCTCACTTCTAAGGAGCATTCTGCTTCTACTTCTAAGACCAAGTTGTTTGTTTTCCTGCTACTGGGTCTCTGCTGCCTGGTCTCTGCTGCCTTTAGTGTTACAGCTTGCTCTTTGTCTTCATCTCCTTTGTCCAGGAGCTTCTCAGTGCAGGGATCCCAGTTCCAAAGGATGATCTGGCTCTTCTTCCATGGTGGATGTAGAATCCACTCTCATGCCTCTGTGGTGGCTCATTGTAAGCCCAAGGGGATGGCAAAAATGACCAATCCTGTTGCTTGACCTCAATTACCCTTTCACACAGTCAGTCCCAGTCACTTAAGGGGGAGTGACAAGATCATGGCTAGAAAGGCCACAGAAAAAGTGATCCATCTCAAGTCAAGGTATAACAATTTTCTGAATATGCCTTTTTGTATACTTTTGACTTTTAAAACTATCTTGTACTTTAGATTAAAAAAATTCACAGTGATTTCAAAAAATAAGACAAAACCCCTCCTAGCCACTCTTTTGATTAAATGTTCTCAAACCAAAGACAAGATCATTATAAACATGTATTGAACTGTGCTTATAAGTTAACATTTCACAGTTGTATGGATTAGAATGTAACCTTGAGGACTAAGGTGCACCTGACCCAAGCCATGGTATTTTAATTGCTCATACACTTGCAAAAGCTGGACAATGAATAAGGAAGTCAGAAGAATTAATGCCTTTGAATTATGCTGTTGGCAAAGAATACTGAATATACCATGAACTACCGGAAAAATGATCAAATCTGTCCTGGAAGAAGTACAGCCAGAATCCTCATTAGAAGCAAGGATGATAGGACTTCATCTCACATATTTAGTATATGTTATCTGGAGGGGCCAGTCCCTGGAGGACGTCATGCTTGGTAAAGTAGAGGTCTAGTGAAAAAGAGGAAGCCTCTCATTGTGATGAACTGACACAGTGGCTGTAACAACTGGCTCAAACATAATAACAATTGTGAGGATGGTGCAGAACCAGGCAGTGTTTCCTTCTATTGCATGTAGGGCTCTTTGTGTTCAAACAGAGTTGACAGCATCAAACAACAACAACATAGATTAGAAACTCTGAAACTATTTCATGTGAATTCTTTTTGTTGTTGTTAGGTGCCCTCAAGTCAATTCTGACTCATAGCGACATCCCTCTCTGTACAACAGAATACCACCCTTCTGCACCATCCTCACAATCGTTATGCTTAAGCCCATTGTTGCAGCCCCTGTGCCAATCCATCTAATTTAGCATCTTCCTCTTTTTCACTGACTCTCTTCTTTACCAAGCATGGTGTCCTTCTCCAGGGACTTGTGCCTCCTGACAACATGTTCCATGTATGTGAGACAAAGTCTCACCATCCTTCCTTTAATAAGCGTTCTGGCTGTACTTCTTCCAAGACAGATTTGTTTGTTCTTCTGGCAGTCCGTAGCATATTCTTCACCAACACCATAATTCAAAGGCATCAATTCTTCTTCTGGCTTCCTTATTCATTGTCCAGGTTTCACGTGCATATGAGGGAATTGGAAATGCCATGGCTTGGGCCAGACACATCTTAGTCCTTAAAGTGACATCTTTATTTTTTAAGACCTGAAAAATTTCATTTTTGCAGAAGATTTGGCCAATGCAATGCATCATGTGAATTCTAGCATTGAGCAAATAAGTAAACAATAAATTTATTTTGGAAAGTAGGAGCCAAGTTTCTTTCTTTCACAGAAGAGAATGATGAATAAGGAAAGCAGATAGGGTAGTGCAAAACCTTTGGTGTTAGATTTGCATGGTAGGCGTGGTTTTAAAGATAGATTGGTAGATAGACAGCAAGCACATACTTCTACTCTGATTCTTCCATTGTTGCTTGCCAGGGGCTCCATTTAACACCCCTTTTGCCACAGACACTTAAATATCATTGGATTTGCTGGATCATAAACCCCACATATTACAGAAGCTTGAACTGCAGTCTAGATCTGCTGACACACCTTCTATTGCTCTTATTTCTATTGTAAATTACTGTGTCTATTGGTGATTCTGTACTTGAGTCACCTTAGTGCATTCAAATATGGTATATGTTGACTCCAAATCCTAAAAAAGCTTTGTGCTGTGGTTTTTTTTGTTTGTTTGTTTTTGGAGATGATACCTTGACATGCTCCATACCACTGATTCCCCCAGGGACTACAATGAGATGGTAGGCCCTTGAATTATTGTGGAGATTATCTCTAACTTTCTAGCTAATGTGCAGCTCATTAAGCTAGTGTGATATTTTTTTAAATGTCTAGGTGATGTAGATCTCTGTGGATTAAATTATTTGCAGAATGGAGGAATCATATAGTACTGAGACCAAATATAAGGAGCTATGTTTAATTGCTTCAGTAAAGATTTGATGTCTGAGAGAGTATCTGATTAATTTTAGTGTAGTTTATTCCCATTCTCCAAGATTCATGTGACTCTTGTATAGTCCAAATAAGTCAGTTAAACAGGGATGAGTTAGGTAGCACATTCCTTCATTTTCAAGACATTGATTGTTGCATTAATCTACTATATACCCAGGGTGCTGGTATTACTTTAGGTTAACTCTCTTTATAGAGAAAGGAAGTTCTAGGAGCTTTCACTTGGCCCTTCTATCGTAACAGCCCTCACCCTGTAAGAGAACCAACATGGGGATTGTGCCAATTGCCAAATTGTTTTATTCCAATTATGCATTCAGAAATCAGAGAAATAATCACAGGGCGTATCCCTTTACTAACCGGGCATACTGGTAGCCACACATGAGCCAATATTCCATCTATCAACTGACTACCTACCATAAGTTGCCATTGGGTCTAGTGATTCACATTAGTGTTTTGGAGTTTACAGGAATTAGCATCAATTCAGTGTCTCATTACTCCTGATTTGTTTGAGAATCCCTCCTCCCCAGCCAAAGTCATTGGAATGAGTGGCTCCAGGTCTCTTTGGGGAAGTCTTGGAAGAATAATTATGGTGCATCCTTGCAGTAAAGCTATAGAATCCTTCCTAAGCAGTCACAATCTTCTTTTCAATTAAAGAGCTATGGGCCTGTGAATTGGCTTAGGTCAGGAAACAGGATGAGAAGTTGTAATTCTCAATTGTGAAACTGAAATCAGGTTTTCAGACACCAGAAAAAAAGGATTTTCTGATACCCCTATCTTTGTCTATGTGTACGGGGTCAGATTACCCAGTAAGCAAGGTAAGTATGGGCTTACTGTATGCTTACTTACTAATCTGGAGTGAGCAATTTCACATGGGAAATCTATGTGGTGTAACCCATGTGAAATTGTTCACTACAGATTAGTAAAGCACAAGTATGCCCATGCTTACCTTGTTTCCTGGGTAATCTGTCCCTATCAGGGATTGTAAATTTGAAAAAAGGCTCTGATCCTGTAGGAAGGTGCTGTGGGATTGGGAGAGAGACAGATGCCAGGCATGCCTAGAAGTAGAATCTTTTTTTTCTTTCTTTGATATCTAGGTCTGTATTTAATGAGAGATACGTGGACTATATATAGAAAACTAAACCACTTGAAGCAAAGTTATAAAATAAAACATGAACTATAGGAAGCCATCTGATGTTCCTAGATGGAAAAATTTTATATTATTACGAGATTAAATCTCCACTAGTTAATTTATACACATTTAGTCCATAGCTACTGAGAATCGTACTAGGATTACTGGTTGTTCATATTTGATTAATTATAATTTGCAATTAGGCAAATGCCATTGTAGTTTTCTGAAAGAATTGAAGCTTTATAATGGAAATTTCTTTGGCAGGTACTAAAAACTATCAAGTTATTGGAATATTAAAATCTGCTGCCCTTGAGTCAAGCCCCTGTGATACAGAGTAGAACCCCGTGTGCATCATAGGATTTTCTGGCTGTCATCTTTAGGGAGCAGTTCACTAGGCATTTCTTCTAGGGCTTTGCAGGTGGATTGAAACCACCAGCCTTTAGGTAGGCAGTTGATTACACCTCACTTGTGCAACTCAGGCTCCTGTAACTAAGATATGGTGACAGAAAAATAGATAAATGGAACAGTTTAACTTAGACAAAAAAGGTATCCAGGGAATTTAATAATGGTTAGACATTGGAATTTCAGATTATTGGGAAAAAAGGAAGTACAAAATAAGTTAGCAGGCACAATTAGTTATTCAGTTAAATGAAAACATATTTATACTTCCTCTTAATACTTCAAATAAATTAAAAATGTAAATGGAAGCAATACATTTATAAGACACTAGAAAAAATTTGAAGAGCCTTAGTGGTACAGTACTGAGGCACTCGGCTGCTAACCGAAAGGTCAGCAGTTAGACCCCACCAGAGGCCCCGTGGAATAAAGACGTGGCAGTTTAGAAGCAGAATCATTGATGTGTTGAAAGAATGTGGAATTTTTCATTACAGATGATCTGGTAAGCAAGGTAAGCACTGTGCTTACCTTCCCTTTAGGATAATGTATTCCTGTGTATTTATCTCCTTGGGTAGTCTAAATGGTTAAGCTTTCAACTACTAGATGAAAGGTTGGTGGTTCGAACACACTCAGAGGCACCTCGGCAGACAGGCCTGGCGATCTGCTTCCAAAAGGTCACAGTCTTGAAAATCCTGTGGAGCAGTTCTGTTCTCCACACATCGGGTGGTTATGAGTCAAAAGCAACTCAATTGTATACAACAAAAACAACAAATACACACACACACACACGTATGTAAACCAAAAACCAAACAAACCTATTGCTGTCAAGTCAATTCTGCCTTATAGCGTCACGATAGGACAGGATAGAACTGCAGCATGGGGTTTCCAAAGAGCACCTGGTAGATTCAAACTGCCAGCCTTTTGGTTAGCAGCCTTCAGTATGGATTACACCTCAACATAAAGAAAACAAAAATCCTAACAATTGGACCAATAAGCAACATGATGATAAACAAAGGTTGAAGGTGTCAAGGATTTCATTTTACTTGGATCCGCAATCAACGACCACGGAAACAGCAGTCAAGAAATCAAACAATACATTGCATTGGGCAAATCTGCTGCAAAAAACCTCTTTCAAGTGTTAAAAAGCATAGATGTCACTTTAAGGCATGCCTGACCCAAGCCATGGTGTTATGGATTGCCTCATATGCACATGAATGCTAGACAATGAATAAATAAGACAAAAACAAATTGATGCCTTGGAATTATGGCATTGATGAAGAATATTGAATATTTCAAGGACTGCCAAAAGGACGAACAAATCTGTCTTGGAACAAGTACAGCCAGAATGCTTATTGGAAGCAAGGATGATGAAACTTTGTCTCACATATTTTGGATATGTCATCAGGAGGTGGAAACCATGGTAGCATAGTGGTTAAGTGCTACAGCTGGTAACCAAGAGGTCAGCAGTTTGAATCTGCCAGGCGCTCCTTGGAAACTCTATTGGGCAGTTCTACTCTGTCCTATAGGGTTGCTATGAGTCGGAATCGACTCGACGGCAGCTGGTTAGTTATTGTTTGGTTTTCATCAGGAGGCACTAGTCACTGGAGACAGACTTCATGCTTGGTGAAGAAGAGAGTCAGTGAAAAAGAAGAACCTCATCAAGGTGAACTAATAGTGACTGCAACAATTGGCTCAAGCATAACAACAATTGTGAAGATGATGCAGGACCAGGCAGTGTTTTGTTCCGTTTTACACAGGGTTGCCATGAGTCAGAACCAACTCCATGGTACCTAACAACAACACACTGTTAAATTTTATATTTGATTGTCATGAATAAGACTGTGGTCACAAGCTTTTTAGAAGTTCACCAATTCTCAGGCCATGACTTAAATGGGAGGTAAAAACCCTGAGCTTATTATTTTCTTTCTTTAAGTGCTCCTGTGCACTCGGGAAATTCCATCCCACACTATAGTCCTCGTAGTTGTCATTATTAACTTAAGATTTAGTGCAGCACGACTGGGGCTTTCAAGGCACTTGCTTCAGTTGATACTTCATCACAATTAATCAGAGATTATACCCTGATTAATGGTGATGCCGCTAAGGTTTCTTCGATCATTAATATCTCATTTTCCACTGGCAAGGAGCTGAGCACTGGGCTGAAGCTAACTTGAACAAATTAATCCCCAAATCACATCTTCATGTGTCTATCTCCATAGGCCACTCCTTTAGCAATTCTTTATCATTCAGGGTTAATTCAGGAAATGGAAGTAATCACCAACAATTTGAACAGGCTAAACTGAATGCTAGGAATTACTAACTGGCCAGAGGAGATTACCTCTAGCAAAGAAAGAGCTCTAGAGCTGAAATCCCTGAGAGATGAGGGCCCAGGGAGCAGTTCCCAAAGAAAGTACTTGAAACTTATGGGAGGGTCCCCACCCAAGCCTGAATTTATGACTTTCCCACCCTTGGAAAGGGTGTGTTTGTGGCCTACTAGATGTCAGAGAAGCTCTCTGAGTTCCTGCAGGCCAGGGCTGGCAAAAAGAAAGCCTCCTGCTGGTGAAACTCCATGTATCCATTAACTGGAATATTGCAAACACTCATTCTTAAGGACTCTGTCTTCTGAGGTGTTAGCATAACTACTGGGAGATCACCTGCTGCAGTATTGGGGTGAGTTTCAGGGAAATCACTCATCGGATTCCAACAAACTGGATGAAACCTCTTCCACTAAGAAGCTGCTCCCTGGAGATCTAGCCAAACTCACAGGGCAGTTGTTTAAGGAAGTACTGACACAATTTCCAGGAGGGTGTATTGCACTGTGTCTCCAGCATACAACTGGCAAAAAGAATTACCCGCAAGTCACCCTGTCATAGGAGCAAAGGACAAAATCATCAAAACCAGAAATTAATTCCCTTCTTTGTCCAGTGTCCCTGAAACTCCCTGTACTAACAAAGGCCCTGGGGAAGTATCTACAGTGTCCTAAAATAGGGGAAAAAATGGGTGGATTTGGGACTGAAAGGCTACAAATTGAAAATTAGCACTTGGTGTATTTAATTATAAAAATTCCTGAGTAATTTAGAAATTTTCTTTTTTTTTCCATTAAACTTGAGTGATTTAAGAGTGCATGTGCTTCACATGCAAGCATATGGGGAAATTTTCACATATCTCCCTTCCATTATTCTCAAAATTAATTAGTCTTTGATCCTAGAATGTAGTCTGAATATTACATATTATTTTATATTTGTTGAGAATTGGCTTTTTGCCCAGTACATTTACAAAATTTGTTAAATATCTTCATTGCCTGAGAAAATGTGTGCTTTTAGTGTTAATAAATGTAGGATTTGTATAGGTTGATCAGATCAACTTTATTAATTATGAGGTTTAAATCTTCTACTTTTTTTTGGGTTGATCAATGTCAGGGAAGTATATTGAAATTTTTCACTACAGCGGTCTTAGGTTACATTTTATCTGTACTTCTGTCATACATACTGACACTATTTTTTTAAGTTTATCCACGTTTACTTTTAAATTTTTGTTATATTGAAACTTACACTGGTTCTTTCTTTTTTG